>NW_027510921.1:0-29905 GCF_048772815.1 Callospermophilus lateralis
CTTAGTGAAGTGATCATTACCACAGAGATCATCAAGGGTCGGAATGAAAAATAATTTGCCGAGTATTCAGAAAACCAGTTGTTGTTTTGAAGCTTGGCACACCTTTGCAATGAATGTGTTTTACGCAGTCTTTCCTTGTGGCTATTTCAAGAGGAAACAAACCACAAGGACAGAACTTAGAACTACTTTATTTTGTCAAGTTTCAAGGAGCTAGCACAAAACGTGTTTGATTTAGACTTAGAAAAGACATCTATCTGTATAGGAGGAAATAGAGTGAAACCTAAAAATTCAAACTGTTACTGGTAACGAACGCTTCATCCTAGAAGAGTGAAAATTGGGCAGCTAAGTGGACTTAGTGAACTGATCATTACCACAGAGATCATCAAGGTCGGATGAAAAAAATTTGCCGAGTATTCAGAAAAGAAGTAGTATTTGGAAGCTTAGAACACCTTTCCAATGAAGGTGTTTACGCAGTCTTTGCTCTTGGCTATTTCAAGAGGAACAAACCACAAAGACAGAACTTAGAACTACTTTATTTTGTCAAGTTTCAAGGAGCTAGCACAAACCGTGTTTGATTTAGACTTAAAAAGACATCTATCTGTATAGGAGGAAATAGAGTGAAACCTAAAAATTCAAACTGTTACTGGTAACGAACGCTTCACCTAGAAGAGTGAAAATTGGGCACCTAAGTGGACTTAGTGAAGTGATCATTACCACAGAGATCATCAAGGTCCGATGAAAAAAAAATTTGCCGAGTATTCAGAAAACCAGTAGTTTTTTGAAGCTTGGGCACTTCCAATGAATGTGTTTAGTCTTTGCTTGTGCCTATTTCAAGAGGAAACAAACCACAAAGACAGAACTTAGAACTACTTTATTTTGTCAAGTTTCAAGGAGCTAGCACAAACCGTGTTTGATTTAGACTTAAAAAAGACATCTATCTGTATAGGAGGAAATAGCGTGAAACCTAAAAATTCAAACTGTTACTGGTAACGAACGCTTCATCCTAGAAGAGTGAAAATTGGGCAGCCTAGTGGACTTAGTGAAGTGATCATTACCACAGAGATCATCAATGTCGGATGAAAAAAAATTTGCCGAGTATTCAGAAAACCAGTAGTTTTTGGAAGATTGGAACACCTTTCAATGAATGTGTTTTACGCACTCTTTGCTTGTGGCTATTTCAAGAGGAAACAAACCACAAAGACAGAACTTAGAACTACATTATTTTGTCAAGTTTCAAGGAGCTAGCACAACCCGTGTTTGATTTAGACTTCCAAACACATCTATCTATATTGGAGGAAATAGAGTGAAACCTAAAAACTCAAACTGTTACTGGTAACGAACACTTCATCCTAGAAGAGTGAATATTGGCCAACTAAGTGGACTTAGTGAAGTGATCATTACCACAGAGATCATCAAGTTCGGATGAAAAAAAATTTGCCGGGTATTCAGAAAACCAGTAGTTTTTTGGAAGCTTGGCACACCTTTCCAATGAATGTGTTTTACGCAGTCTTTCCTTGTGCCTATATCAAGAGGAATCAAACCACAAAGACAGAACTTAGAACTACTTTATTTTGTCAAGTTTCAAGGAGCTAGCACAAACCGTGTTTGATTTAGACTTAAAAAACATATCTATCTGTATAGGAGGAAATAGAGTGAACCTAAAAATTCAAACTGTTACTGGTAACGAACGCTTCATCCTAGAAGAGTGAAAATTGGGCAGCTAAGTGGACTTAGTGAAGTGATCATTACCACAGAGATCATCAAGGTCGGATGAAAAAAAATTTGCCGAGTATTCAGAAAACCAGTAGTTTTTTGGAAGCTTGGAACACCTTTCAATGAATGTGTTTTACGCAGTCTTTGCTTGTGACTATTTCAAGAGGAAACAAACCACAAAGACAGAACTTAGAACTACATTATTTTGTCAAGTTTCAAGGAGCTAGCACAACCCATGTTTGATTTAGACTTCCAAACACATCTATCTATATAGGAGGAAATAGAGTGAAACCTAAAAACTCAAACTGTTACTGATAACGAGCACTTCATCCTAGAAGAGTGAATATTGGGCAGCTAAGTGGACTAAGTGAAGTGATCATTACCACAGAGATCATCAAGGTCGTATGAAAAAAAATTTGCCGAGTATTCAGAAACCAGTAGTATTTGGGAAGCTTGGAACACCTTTCCAATGAAGGTGTTTTACGCAGTCTTTGCTTGTGGCGATTTCAAGACGAAACAAACCACAAGACAGAACTTAGAACTACTTTAGTTTGTCAAGGTTCAAGGAGCTATCACAAACCGTGTTTGATATAGACTTAAAAAACACATCTATCTGTATAGGAGGAAATAGAGTGAAACCTAAAAATTCAAACTGATACTGGTAACGAACGCTTCATCATAGAAGAGTGAAAATTGGGCACCTAATTGGACTTAGTGAAGTGATCATTACCACAGAGATCATCAAGGTCGGATGAAAAAAATTTGCCGAGTATTCAGAAAACCAGTAGTTTTTTGGAAGCCTAGCACACCTTCCAATGAATGTGTTTTACGCAGTCTTTGCTTGTGCCTATTTCAAGAGGAAACAAACCACAAAGACAGAACTTAGAACTACTTTATTTTGTCAAGTTTCAAGGAGGTAGCACAAACCGTGTTTGATTTTGACTTCAAAAGTCATCTATCTGTATAGGAGGAAATAGAGTGAAACCTAAAAATTCAAACTGTTACTGGTAACGAACGCTTCATCCTAGAAGAGTGAAATTGGGCAGCTAAGTGGACTTAGTGAACTGATCATTACCACAGAGATCATCAAGGTCGGATGAAAAAAAATTTGCCGAGTATTCAGAAAAGCAGTATTTTTTTTTTAAGCTTGGAACAGGTTTCCAATGAAGGTGTTTTACGCAGTCTTTTGCTTGTGGCTATTTCAAGAGGAAACAAACCACAAAGACAGAACTTAGAACTCCTTTATTTTGTCAAGTTTCAAGGAGCTAGCACAAACCGTGTTTGATTTAGACTTAAAAAAGACATCTATCTGTATAGGAGGAAATAGAGTGAAACCTAAATATTCAAACTGTTACTGGTAACGAACGCTTCATCCTAGAAGAGTGAAAATTGGAAGCTAAGTGGACTTAGTGAAGTGATCATTACCACAGAGATCATCAAGGTCGGATGAAAAAAAATTTGCCGAGTATTCAGAAAACCAGTTGTTGTTTGGAAGCTTGGCACACCTTTGCAATGAATGTGTTTTACGCAGTCTTTCCTTGTGGCTATTTCAAGAGGAAACAAACCACAAAGACAGAACTTAGAACTACTTTATTTGTCAAGTTTCAAGGAGCTAGCACAAACCGTGTTTGATTTAGACTTAGAAAAGACATCTATCTGTATAGGAGGAAATAGAGTGAAACCTAAAAATTCAAACTGTTACTGGTAACGAACGCTTCATCCTAGAAGAGTGAAAATTGGGCAGCTATGTGGACTTAGTGAACTGATCATTACCACATAGATCATCAAGGTCGGATGAAAAAAAATTTGCCGAGTATTCAGAAAACCAGTAGTATTTTGGAAGCTTGGAACACCTTTCCAATGAAGGTGTTTTACGCAGAATTTGCTCTTGGCTATTTCAAGAGGAAACAAACCACAAAGACAGAACTTAGAACTACTTTATTTTGTCAAGTTTCAAGGAGCTAGCACAAACCGTGTTTGATTTAGACTTAAAAAAGACATCTATCTGTATAGGAGGAAATAGAGTGAAACCTAAAAATTCAAACTGTTACTGGTAACGAACGTTTCATCCTAGAAGAGTGAAAATTTTGCACCTATGTGGACTTAGTGAAGTGATCATTACCACCGAGATCATCAAGGTCGGATGAAAAAAAATTTGCCGAGTATTCAGAAAACCAGTAGTTTTTTGGAAGCTTGGAACACCTTTCAATGAATGTGTTTTACGCAGTCTTTGCTTGTGGCTATTTCAAGAGGAAACAAACCACAAAGACAGAACTTAGAACTACTTTATTTTGTCAAGTTTCAAGGAGCTAGCAGAAACCGTGTTTGATTTAGACTTCCAAACACATCTATCTATATAGGAGGAAATAGAGTGAAACCTAAAATCTCAAACTGTTACTGGTAACGAGCACTTCACCTTAGAAGAGTGAATATTGGGCAGCTAAGTGGACATAGTGAAGTGATCATTACCACAGAGATCATCAAGGTCGGATGAAAAAAAATTTGCCGAGTATTCAGAAAACCAGTAGTATTTTGGAAGCTTGGAACACCTTTCCAATGAAGGTGTTTTACGCAGTCTTTGCTTGTGGCGATTTCAAGACGAAACAAACCACAAAGACAGAACTTAGAACTACTTTATTTTGTCAAGTTTCAAGGAGCTAGCACAAACCGTGTTTGATTTAGACTTAGAAAAGACATCTATCTATATAGGAGGAAATAGAGTGAAACCTAAAAACTCAAACTGTTACTGGTAACGAGCACTTCATCCTAGAAGAGTGAATATTGGGCAGCTAAGTGGACTAAGTGAAGTGATCATTACCACAGAGATCATCAAGGTCGGATGAAAAAAAATTTGCCGAGTATTCAGAAAACCAGTAGTATTTTGGAAGCTTGAAACACCTTTCCAATGAAGGTGTTTTACACAGTCTTTGCTTGTGGCGATTTCAAGACGAAACAAACCACAAAGACAGAACTTAGAACTACTTTAGTTTGTCAAGGTTCAAGGAGCTATCACAAACCGTGTTTGATATAGACTTAAAAAACACATCTATCTGTATAGGAGGAAATAGAGTGAAACCTAAAAATTCAAACTGTTACTGGTAACGAACGCTTCATCCTAGAAGAGTGAAAATTGGGCAGCTAAGTGGACTTAGTGAACTGATCATTACCACAGAGATCATCAAGGTCGGATGAAAAAAAATTTGCCGAGTATTCAGAAAACCAGTAGTATTTTGGAAGCTTGGAACACCTTTCCAATGAAGGTGTTTTACGCAGTCTTTGCTTGTGGCTATTTCAAGAGGAAACAAACCACAAAGACAGAACTTAGAACTACTTTATTTTGTCAAGTTTCAAGGAGCTCGCACACACCGTGTTTGATTTAGACTTAAAAAACACATCTATCTATATAGGAGGAAATAGAGTGAAACCTAAAAATTCAAACTGTTACTGGTAACGAACGCTTCATCTCAGAAGAGTGAAAATTGGGCAGCTAAGTGGACTTATTGAACTGATGATTACCACAGAGATCATCAAGTTCGGATGAAAAAAAATTTGCCGAGTATTCAGAAAACCAGTAGTATTTTGGAAGCTTGGAACACCTTTCCAATGAAGGTGTTTTATGCAGTCTTTGCTTGTGGCTATTTCAAGAGGAAACAAACCACAAAGACAGAACTTAGAACTACTTTATTTTGTCAAGTTTCAAGGAGCTAGCACAATCCGTGTTTGATTTAGACTTAAAAAAGACATCTATCTGTATAGGAGGAAATAGAGTGAAACCTAAAAATTCAAACTGTTACTGGTAACGAACGCTTCATCCTAGAAGAGTGAAAATTGGGCAGCTAAGTGGACTTAGGAAGTGATCATTACCACAGAGATCATCAAGGTCGGATGAAAAAAAATTTGCCGAGTATTCAGAAAACCAGTAGTTTTTTGGAAGCTTGGCACACCTTCCAATGAATGTGTTATACGCAGTCTTTGCTTGTGCCTATTTCAAGAAAAAACAATCCACAAAGACAGAACTTAGAACTACTTTATTTTGTCAAGTTTCAAGGAGCTAGCACAAACTGTGTTTGATTTAGACTTCCAAACACATCTATCTATATAGGAGGAAATAGAGTGAAACCTAAAAACTCAAACTGTTACTGGTAATGAACACTTCATCCTAGAAGAGTGAATATTGGGCAGCTAAGTGGACTTAGTGAAGTGATCATTACCACAGAGATCATCAAGGTCGGATGAAAAAAAATTTGCCGAGTATTCAGAAAACCAGTAGTTGTTTGGAAGCTTGGCACACCTTTGCAATGCATGTGTTTTACGCAGTCTTTCCTTGTGGCTATTTCAAGAGGAAACAAACCACAAAGACAGAACTTAGAACTACTTTATTTTGTCAAGTTTCAAGGAGCTAGCACAAACCGTGTTTGATTTAGACTTAGAAAAGACATCTATCTGTATAGGAGGAAATAGAGTGAAACCTAAAAATTCAAACTGTTACTGGTAACGAACGCTTCATCCTGGAAGAGTGAAAATTGGGCAGCTAAGTGGACTTAGTGAACTGATCATTACCACAGAGATCATCAAGGTCGGATGACAAAAATTTGCCGAGTATTCAGAAAACCAGTAGTTTTTTGGAAGCTTAGCACACCTTGAAATGAATGTGTTTTACGCAGACTTTGCTTGAGCCTATTTCAAGAGGAAAAAAACCACAAAGACAGAACTTAGAACTACTTTATTTTGTCAAGTTTCAAGGAGCTAACACAAACCGTGTTTGATTTAGACTTAAAAAACACATCTATCTCTATAGGAGGAAATAGAGTGAAACCTAAAAATTCAAACTGTTACTGGTAACGAACGCTTCATCCTAGAAGAGTGAAAATTGGGCAGCTAAGTGGACTTAGTGAAGTGATCATTACCACAGAGATCATCAAGGTCGGATGAAAAAAAATTTGCCGAGTATTCAGAAAACCAGTATTTTTTTGGAAGCTTGGAACACCTTTCAATGAATGTGTTTTACGCAGACTTTGCTTGTGGCTATTTCAAGAGGAAACAAACCACAAAGACAGAACTTAGAACTACATTATTTTGTCAAGTTTCAAGGAGCTAGCACAACCCGTGTTTGATTTAGACTTCCAAACACATCTATCTATATAGGAGGAAATAGAGTGAAACCTAAAAACTCAAACTGTTACTGGTAACGAGCACTTCATCCTAGAAGAGTGAATATAGGGTAGCTAAGTGGACTAAGTGAAGTGATCATTACCACAGAGATCATCAAGGTCGGATGAAAAAAATTTGCCGAGTATTCAGAAAACCAGTAGTATTTTGGAAGCTTGGAACACCTTTCCAATGAAGGTGTTTTACGCAGTCTTTGCTTGTGGCGATTTCAAGACGAAACAAACCACAAAGACAGAACTTAGAACTACTTTAGTTTGTCAAGGTTCAAGGAGCTATCACAAACCGTGTTTGATATAGACTTAAAAAACACATCTATCTGTATAGGAGGAAATAGAGTGAAACCTAAAAATTCAAACTGTTACTGGTAACGAACGCTTCATCCTAGAAGAGTGAAAATTGGGCAGCTAAGTGGACTTATTGAACTGATGATTACCACAGAGATCATCAAGTTCAGATGAAAAAAAATTTGCCGAGTATTCAGAAAACCAGTAGTATTTTGGAAGCTTGGAACACCTTTCCAATGAAGGTGTTTTACGCAGTCTTTGCTTGTGGCTATTTCAAGAGGAAACAAACCACAAAGACAGAACATAGAACTACTTTATTTTGTCAAGTTTCAAGGAGCTAGCAAAAACCGTGTTTGATTTAGACTTAAAAAACACATCTATCTGTATAGGAGGAAATAGAGTGAAACGTAAAAATTCAAACTGTACTGGTAACGAACGCTTCATCCTAGAAGAGTGAAAATAGGGCACCTAAGTGGACTTAGTGAAGTGATCATTACCACAGAGATCATCAAGGTCGGATGAAAAAAAATTTGCCGAGTATTCAGAAAACCAGTAGTTTTCTTGAAGCTTAGCACACCTTCCAATGAATGTGTTTTACGCAGTCTTTGCTTGTGCCTATTTCAAGAGGAAACAAACCACAAAGACAGAACTTAGAACTACTTTATTTTGTCAAGTTTCAAGGAGCTAGCACAATCCGTGTTTGATTTAGACTTAAAAAAGACATCTATCTGTATAGGAGGAAATAGAGTGAAACCTAAAAATTCAAACTGTTACTGGTAATGAACGCTTCATCCTAGAAGAGTGAAAATTGGGCAGCTAAGTGGACTTAGGAAGTGATCATTACCACAGAGATCATCAAGTTCGGATGAAAAAAAATTTGCCGAGTATTCAGAAAACCAGTAGTTTTTTGGAAGCTTGGCACACCTTCCAATGAATGTGTTTTTACGCAGTCTTTGCTTGTGCCTATTTCAAGAAAAAACAATCCACAAAGACAGAACTTAGAACTACTTTATTTTGTCAAGTTTCAAGGAGCTAGCACAAACCGTGTTTGATTTAGACTTCCAAACACATCTATCTATATAGGAGGAAATAGAGTGAAACCTAAAAACTCAAACTGTTACTGGTAACGAACACTTCATCCTAGAAGAGTGAATATTGGGCAGCTAAGTGGACTTAGTGAAGTGATCATTACCACAGAGTTCATCAAGGTCGGATGAAAAAAAATTTGCAGAGTATTCAGAAAACCAGTAGTTGTTTGGAAGCTTGGCACACCTTTGCAATGAATGTGTTTTACGCAGTCTTTCCTTGTGGCTATTTCAAGAGGAAACAAACCACAAAGACAGAACTTAGAACTACTTTATTTTGTCAAATTTCAAGGAGCTAGCACAAACCGTGTTTGATTTAGACTTAGAAAAGACATCTATCTGTATAGGAGGAAATAGAGTGAAACCTAAAAATTCAAACTGTTACTGGTAACGAACGCTTCATCCTAGAAGAGTGAAAATTGGGCAGCTAAGTGGACTTAGTGAACTGATCATTACCACAGAGATCATCAAGGTCGGATGAAAAAAAATTTGCCGAGTATTCAGAAAACCAGTAGTATTTTGGAAGCTTGGAACACCTTTCCAATGAAGGTGTTTTACGCAGTCTTTGCTTGTGGCGATTTGAAGACGAAACAAACCACAAAGACAGAACTTAGAACTACTTTATTTTGTCAAGTTTCAAGGAGCTCGCACACACCGTGTTTGATTTAGACTTAAAAAACACATCTATCTGTATAGGAGGAAATAGAGTGAAACCTAAAAATTCAAACTGTTACTGGTAACGAACGCTTCATTCTAGAAGAGTGAAAATTGGGCAGCTAAGTGGACTTATTGAACTGATGATTACCACAGAGATCATCAAGTTCGGATGAAAAAAAATTTGCTGAATATTCAGAAAACCAAGAGTATTTTGGAAGCTTGGAACACCTTTCCAATGAAGGTGTTTTACGCAGTCTTTGCTTGTGGCTATTTCAAGAGGAAACAAACCACAAAGACAGAACATAGAACTACTTTATTTTGTCAAGTTTCAAAGAGCTAGCAAAAACCGTGTTTGATTTAGACTTAAAAAACACATCTATCTGTATAGGAGGAAATAGAGTAAAACCTAAAAGTTCAAACTGTACTGGTAACGTACGCTTCATCCTAGAAGAGTGAAAATAGGGCACCTAAGTGGACTTAGTGAAGTGATCATTACCACAGAGATCATCAAGGTCGGATGAAAAAAAATTTGCCGAGTATTCAGAAAACCAGTAGTTTTCTGGAAGCTTAGCACACCTTCCAATGAATGTGTTTTACGCAGTCTTTGCTTGTGCCTATTTCAAGAGGAAACAAACCACAAAGACAGAACTTAGAACTAATTTATTTTGTCAAGTTTCAAGGAGCTAGCACAATCCGTGTTTGATTTAGACTTAAAAAAGACATCTATCTGTATAGGAGGAAATAGAGTGAATCCTAAAAATTCAAACTGTTACTGGTAACGAACGCGTCATCCTAGAAGAGTGAAAATTGGGCAGCTAAGTGGACTTAGGAAGTGATCATTACCACAGAGATCATCAAGGTCGGATGAAAAAAAATTTGCCGAGTATTCAGAAAACCAGTAGTTTTTGGAAGCTTAGCACACCTTGAAATGAATGTGTTTTACGCAGACTTTGCTTGAGCCTATTTCAAGAGGAAACAAACCACAAAGACAGAACTTAGAACTACTTTATTTTGTCAAGTTTCAAGGAGCTAGCACAAACCGTGTTTGATTTAGACTTAAAAAACACATCTATCTGTATAGGAGGAAATAGAGTGAAACCTAAAATTTCAACCTGTTACTGATAACGAACGCTTCATCCTAGAAGAGTGAAAATTGGGCAGCTAAGTGGACTTAGTGAACTGATCATTACCACAGAGATCATCAAGGTCGGATGAAAAAAAATTTGCCGAGTATTCAGAAAACCAGTAGTATTTTATAAGCTTGGAACACCTTTCCATTGAAGGTGTTTTACGCAGTCTTTGCTTGTGGCTGTTTCAAGAGGAAACAAACCACAAAGACAGAACTTAGAACTACTTTATTTTGTCAAGTTTCATGGAGCTAGCACAAACCGTGTTTGATTTAGACTTAAAAAACACATCTATCTGTATAGGAGGAAATAGAGTGAAACCTAAAAATTCAAACTGTTACTGGTAACGAACGCTTCATCCTAGAAGAGTGAAAATTGAACAGCTAAGTGGACTTAGTGAAGTGATCATTAACACAGAGATCATCAAGTCGGATGAAAAAAAATTTGCCGAGTATTCAGAAAACCAGTAATTTTTTGGAAGCTTGGCACACCTTCCAATGAATGTGTTTCATGCAGTCTTTGCTTGTGCCTAATTCAAGAGGAAACAAACAACAAAGACAGAACTTAGAACTACTTTAATTTTGTCAAGTTTCAAGGAGCTAGCACAAACCGTGTTTGATTTAGACTTCCAAACACATCTATCTATATAGGAGGAAATAGAGTGAAACCTAAAAACTCAAACTGTTACTGGTAACGATCACTTCATCCTAGAAGAGTGAATATTGGGCAGCTAAGTGGACTTAGTGAAGTGATCATTACCACAGAGATCATCAAGGTCGGATGAAAAAAAATTTGCCGAGTATTCAGAAAACCAGTAGTTTTTTGGAAGCTTGGCACACCTTTGCAATGAATGTGTTTTACACAGTCTTTCCTTGTGGCTATCTCAAGAGGAAACAAACCACAAAGACAGAACTTAGAACTACTTTATTTTGTCAAGTTTCAAGGAGCTAGCACAAACCGTGTTTGATTTAGACTTAAAAAAGAAATCCATCTGTATAGGAGGAAATAGAGTGAAACCTAAAAACTCAAACTGTTACTGGTAATGAACGCTTCATCCTAGAAGAGTGAAAATTGGGAAGCTAAGTGGACTTAGTGAAGTGATCATTAACACAGAGATCATCAAGGTCGGATGAAAAAAAATTTGCCGAGTATTCAGAAAACCAGTAGTTTTTTGGAAGCTTGGCACACCTTCCAATGAATGTGTTTTACGCAGTCTTTGCTTGTGCTTATTTCAAGAGGAAACAAACAACAAAGACAGAACTTAGAACTACTTTATTTTGTCAAGTTTCAAGGAGCTAGCACAAACCGTGTTTGATTTAGACTTCCAAACACATCTATCTATATAGGAGGAAATAGAGTGAAACCTAAAAACTCAAACTGTTATTGGTAACGAACACTTCATCCTAGAAGAGTGAATATTGGGCAGCTAAGTGGACTTAGTGAAGTGATCATTACCACAGAGATCATCAAGGTCGGATGAAAAAAAATTTGCCGAGTATTCAGAAAACCAGTAGTTTTTTGGAAGCTTGGCACACCTTTGCAATGAATGTGTTTTAACCAGTCTTTCCTTGTGCCTATTTCAAGAGGAAACAAACCACAAAGACAGAACTTAGAACTACTTTATTTTGTCAAGTTTCAAGGAGCTAGCACAAACCGTGTTTGATTTAGACTTAAAAAAGACATCTATCTGTATAGGAGGAAATAGAGTGAAACCTAAAAATTCAAACTGTTACTGGTAACGAACGCTTCATCCTAGAAGAGTGAAAATTGGGCAGCTAAGTGGACTTATTGAACTGATCATTACCACAGAGATCATCAAGGTCGGATGAAAAAAAATTTGTCGAGTATTCAGAAAACCAGTAGTATTTTGGAAGCTTGGAACACCTTTCCAATGAAGGTGTTTTACGCAGTCTTTGCTTGTGGCTATTTCAAGAGGAAACAAACCAAAAAGACAGAACTTAGAACTACTTTATTTTGTCAAGTTTCAAGGAGCTAGCACAAACCCTGTTTGATTTAGACTTAGAAAAGACATCTATCTGTATAGGAGGAAATAGAGTGAAACCTAAAAATTCAAACTGTTACTGGTAACGAACGCTTCATCCTAGAAGAGTGAAAATTGGGCAGCTAAGTGGACTTAGTGAACTGATCATTACCACAGAGATCATCAAGGTCGGATGAAAAAAAAATTGCCGAGTATTCAGAAAACCAGTAGTATTTTGGAAGCTTGGAACACCTTTCCAATGAAGGTGTTTTACGCAGTCGTTGCTTGTGGCTATTTCAAGAGGAAACAAACCACAAAGACAGAACTTAGAACTACTTTATTTTGTCAAGTTTCAAGGAGCTAGCACAAACCGTGTTTGATTTAGACTTCCAAACACATCTATCTATATAGGAGGAAATAGAGTGAAACCTAAAAACTCAAACTGTTACTGGTAACGAACACTTCATCCTAGAAGAGTGAATATTGGGCAGCTAAGTGGACTTAGTGAAGTGATCATTATCACAAGATCATCAAGGTCGGATGAAAAAAAAATTGCCGAGTATTCAGAAAACCAGTAGTTTTTTGGAATCTTGGCACACCTTTCCAATGAATGTGTTTTACGCAGTCTCTGATTGTGCCTATTTCAAGAGGAAACAAACCACAAAGACAGAACTTAGAACTACTTTATTTTGTCAAGTTTCAAGGAGCTAGCACAACCCGTGTTGATTTAGACTTCCAAACACATCTATCTATATAGGAGGAAATAGAGTGAAACCTAAAAACTCAAACTGTTACTGGTAACGAACACTTCATCCTAGAAGAGTGAATATTGGGCAGCTAAGTGGACTTAGTGAAGTGATCATTACCACAGAGATCATCAAGGTCGGATGAAAAAAAATTTGCCGAGTATTCAGAAAACCAGTAGTTTTTTGGAAGCTTGGCACACCTTTGCAATGAATGTGTTTTACGCAGTCTTTCCTTGTGCCTATTTCAAGAGGAAACAAACCACAAAGACAGAACTTAGAACTACTTTATTTTGTCAAGTTTCAAGGAGCTAGCACAAACCGTGTTTGATTTAGACTTAAAAAAGACATCTATCTGTATAGGAGGAAATAGAGTGAAACCTAAAAATTCAAACTGTTACTGGTAACGAACGCTTCATCCTAGAAGAGTGAAAATTGTGCAGCTAAGTGGACTTAGTGAACTGATCATTACCACAGAGATCATCAAGGTCGGATGAAAAAAAATTTGCCGAGTATTCAGAAAACCAGTAGTATTTTGGAAGATTGGAACACCTTTCCAATGAAGGTGTTCTACGCAGTCTTTGCTTGTGGCTATTTCAAGAGAAAACAAACCACAAAGACAGAACTTAGAACTACTTTATTTTGTCAAGTTTCAAGGAGCGAGCACAAACCGTGTTTGATTTAGATTTCCAAACACATCTATCTATATAGGAGGAAATACAGTGAAACCTAAAAACTCAAACTGTTACTGGTAACGAACACTTCATCCTAGAAGAGTGAATATTGTGCAGCTAAGTGGACTTAGTGAAGTGATCATTATCACAGAGATCATCAAGGTCGGATGAAAAAAAATTTGCCGAGTATTCAAAAAACCAGTAGTTTTTTGGAAGCTTGGCACACCTTTGCAATGAATGTGTTTTACGCAGTCTTTCCTTGTGCCTATTTCAAGAGGAAACAAACCACAAAGACAGAACTTAGAACAACTTTATTTTGTCAAGTTTCAAGGAGCTAGCACAAACCGTGTTTGATTTAGACTTAAAAAAGACATCTATCTGTATAGGAGGAAATAGAGTGAAACCTAAAAATTCAAACTGTTACTGGTAACGAACGCTTCATCCTAGAAGAGTGAAAATTGTGCAGCTAAGTGGACTTAGTGAACTGATCATTACCACAGAGATCATCAAGGTCGGATGAAAAAAAATTTGCCGAGTATTCAGAAAACCAGTAGTATTTTGGAAGATTGGAACACCTTTCCAATGAAGGTGTTCTACGCAGTCTTTGCTTGTGGCTATTTCAAGAGAAAACAAACCACAAAGACAGAACTTAGAACTACTTTATTTTGTCAAGTTTCAAGGAGCGAGCACAAACCGTGTTTGATTTAGATTTCCAAACACATCTATCTATATAGGAGGAAATACAGTGAAACCTAAAAACTCAAACTGTTACTGGTAACGAACACTTCATCCTAGAAGAGTGAATATTGTGCAGCTAAGTGGACTTAGTGAAGTGATCATTATCACAGAGATCATCAAGGTCGGATGAAAAAAAATTTGCCGAGTATTCAGAAAACCAGTAGGTTTTTGGAAGCTTGGCACACCTTTACAATGAATGTGTTTTATGCAGTCTTTCCTTGTGCCTATTTCAAGAGGAAACAAACCACAAAGACAGAACTTAGAACTACTTTATTTTGTCAAGTTTCAAGGAGCTAGCACAAACCGTGTTTGATTTAGACTTAAAAAACACATCTATCTGTATAGAGGAAATAGAGTGAAACCTAAAAATTCAAACTGTTACTGGTAACGAACGCTTCATCCTAGAAGAGTGAAAATTGGGCAGCTAAGTGGACTTAGTGAACTGATCATTACCACAGAGATCATCAAGGTCGGATGAAAAAAAATTTGCCGAGTATTCAGAAAACCAGTAGTATTTTGGAAGCTTGGAACACCTTTCCAATGAAGGTGTTTTACGCAGTCTTTGCTTGTGGCTATTTCAAGAGGAAACAAACCACAAAGACAGAACTTAGAACTACTTTATTTTGTCAAGTTTCAAGGAGCTAGCACAAACCATGTTTGATTTAGACTTCCAAACACTTCTATCTATATAGGAGGAAATAGAGTGAAACCTAAAAACTCAAACTGTTACTGGTAACGAACACTTCATCCTACAAGAGTGAATATTGGGCAGCTAAGTGGACTTAGTGAAGTTATCATTATCACAGAGATCATCAAGGTCGGATGAAAAAAAATTTGCCGAGTATTCAGAAAACCAGTAGTTTTTTTTAAGCTTGGCACACCTTTCCAATGAATGTGTTTTACGCAGTCTTTGATTGTGCCTATTTCAAGAGGAAACAAACCACAAAGACAGAACTTAGAACTACTTTATTTTGTCAAGTTTCAAGGAGCTAGCACAACCCGTGTTTGATTTAGACTTCCAAACACATCAATCTATATAGGAGGAAATAGAGTGAAACCTAAAAACTCAAACTGTTACTGGTAACGAACACTTCATCCTAGAAGAGTGAATATTGGGCAGCTAAGTGGACTTAGTGAAGTGATCATTACCACAGAGATCATCAAGGTCGGATGAAAAAAATTTGCCGAGTATTCAGAAAACCAGTAGTTTTTTGGAAGCTTGGCACACCTTTGCAATGAATGTGTTTTACGCAGTCTTTGCTTGTGGCTATTTCAAGAGGAAACAAACCACAAAGACAGAACTTAGAACTACTTTATTTTGTTAAGTTTCAAGGAGCTAGCACAAACCGTGTTTGATTTAGACTTAAAAAGACATCTATCTGTATATTAGGAAATAGAGTGAAACCTAAATATTCAAACTGTTACTGGTAACGAACGCTTCATCCTAGAAGAGTGAAAATTGGGCAGCTAAGTGGACTTAGTGAACTGATCATTACCACAGAGATCATCAAGGTCGGATGAAAAAAAATTTGCCGAGTATTCAGAAAACCAGTAGTATTTTGGAAGCTTGGAACACCTTTCCAATGAAGGTGTTTTACGCAGTCTTTGCTTGTGGCTATTTCAAGAGGAAACAAACCACAAAGACAGAACTTAGAACTACTTTATTTTGTCAAGTTTCAAGGAGCTAGCACAAACCGTGTTTGATTTAGACTTAAAAAACACATCTATCTGTATAGGAGGAAATAGAGTGAAACCTAAAAATTAAAACTGTTACTGGTAACGAACGCTTCATCCTAGAAGAGTGAAAATTGGGCAGCTAAGTGGACTTAGTGAACTGATCATTACCACAGAGATCATCAAGGTCGGATGAAAAAAAATTTGCCGAGTATTCAGAAAACCAGTAGTATTTTGGAAGATTGGAACACCTTTCCAATGAAGGTGTTTTACGCAGTCTTTGCTTGTGGCTATTTCAAGAGGAAACAAACCACAAAGACAGAACTTAGAACTACTTTATTTTGTCAAGTTTCAAGGAGCTAGCACAAACCGTGTTTGATTTAGACTTCCAAACACATCTATCTATATAGGAGGAAATAGAGTGAAACCTAAAAACTCAAACTGTTACTGGTAACGAACACTTCATCCTAGAAGAGTGAATATTGGGCAGCTAAGTGGACTTAGTGAAGTGATCATTATCACAGAGATCATCAAGGTCGGATGAAAAAAAATTTGCCGAGTATTCAGAAAACCAGTAGTTTTTTGGAAGCTTGGCACACCTTTGCAATGAATGTGTTTTACGCAGTCTTTCCTTGTGGCTATTTCAAGAGGAAACAAACCACAAAGACAGAACTTAGAACTACTTTATTTTGTCAAGTTTCAAGGAGCTAGCACAAACCGTGTTTGATTTAGACTTAAAAAAGAAATCTATCTGTATAGGAGGAAATAGAGTGAAACCTAAAAATTCAAACTGTTACTGGTAACGAACGCTTCATCCTAGAAGAGTGAAAATTGGGCAGCTAAGTGGACTTAGTGAAGTGATCATTACCACAGAGATCATCGAGGTCGGATGAAAAAAAATTTGCCGAGTATTCAGAAAACAAGTAGTTTTTTGGAAGCTTGGCACACCTTTACAATGAATGTGTTTTACGCAGTCTTTCCTTGTGCCTATTTCAAGAGGAAACAAACCACAAAGACAGAACTTAGAACTACTTTATTTTGTCAAGTTTCAAGGAGCTAGCACAAACCGTGTTTGATTTAGACTTAAAAAAGACATCTATCTGTATAGGAGGAAATAGAGTGAAACCTAAAAATTCAAACTGTTACTGGTAACGAACGCTTCATCCTAGAAGAGTGAAAATTGGGCAGCTAAGTGGACTTATTGAACTGATCATTACCACAGAGATCATCAAGGTCGGATGAAAAAAAATTTGCCGAGTATTCAGAAAACCAGTAGTATTTTGGAAGCTTGGAACACCTTTCCAATGAAGGTTTTTTATGCAGTCTTTGCTTTTGGCTATTTCAAGAGGAAACAAACCAAAAAGACAGAACTTAGAACTACTTTATTTTGACAATTTTCAAGGAGCTAGCACAAACCGTGTTTGATTTAGACTTAAAAAACACATCTATCTGTATTGGAGGAAATAGAGTGAAACCTAAAAATTCAAACTGTTACTGGTAACGAACGCGTCATCCTACAAGAGTGAAAATTGGGCAGCTAAATGGACTTAGTGAACTGATCATTACCACAGAGATCATCAAGGTCGGATGAAAAAAAATTTGCCGAGTATTCAGAAAACCAGTAGTATTTTGGAAGCTTGGAACACCTTTCCAATGAAGGTGTTTTACGCAGTCTTTGCTTGTGGCTATTTCAAGAGGAAACAAACCACAAAGACAGAACTTAGAACTACTTTATTTTGTCAAGTTTCAAGGAGCTAGCACAAACCATGTTTGATTTAGACTTCCAAACACATCTATCTATATAGGAGGAAATAGAGTGAAACCTAAAAACTCAAACTGTTACTGGTAACGAACACTTCATCCTAGAAGAGTGAATATTGGGCAGCTAAGTGGACTTAGTGAAGTGATCATTATCACAGAGATCATCAAGGTCGGATGAAAAAAATTTGCCGAGTATTCAGAAAACCAGTAGTTTTTTGGAAGCTTGGCACAACTTTCCAATGAATGTGTTTTACGCAGTCTTTCCTTGTGCCTATTTCAAGAGAAAACAAACCACAAAGACAGAACTTAGAACTACTTTATTTTGTCAAGTTTCAAGGAGCTAGCACAACCCGTGTTTGATTTAGACTTCCAAACACATCTATCTATATAGGAGGATATAGAGTGAAACCTAAAAACTCAAACTGTTACTGGTAACGAACGCTTCATCCTAGAAGAGTGAAAATTGGGCAGCTAAGTGGACTTAGTGAACTGATCATTACCACAGAGATCATCAAATTCGGATGAAAAAAAATTTGCCGAGTATTCAGAAAACCAGTAGTATTTTGGAAGCTTGGAACACCATTCCAATGAAGGTGTTTTACGCCGTCTTTGCTTGTGGCTATTTCAAGAGGAAACAAACCACAAAGACAGAACTTAGAACTATTTTATTTTGTCAAGTTTCATGGAGCTAGCACAAACCGTGTTTGATTTAGACTTAAAAAACACATCTATCTGTATAGGAGGAAATACAGTGAAACCTAAAAATTCAAACTGTTACTGGTAACGAACGCTTCATCCTAGAAGAGTGAAAATTGGGAAGCTAAGTGGACTTAGTGAAGTGATCATTAACACAGAGATCATCAAGGTCGGATGAAAAAAAATTTGCCGAGTATTCAGAAAACCAGTAGTTTTTTGGAAGCTTGGCACACCTTCCAATGAATGTGTTTTACGCAGTCTTTGCTTGTGCTTATTTCAAGAGGAAACAAACAACAAAGACAGAACTTAGAACTACTTTATTTTGTCAAGTTTCAAGGAGCTAGCACAAACCGTGTTTGATTTAGACTTCCAAACACATCTATCTATATAGGAGGAAATAGAGTGAAACCTAAAAACTCAAACTGCTATTGGTAACGAACACTTCATTCTAGAACAGTGAATATTGGGCAGCTAAGTGGACTTAGTGAAGTGATCATTACCACAGAGATCATCAAGGTCGGATGAAAAAAAATTTGCCGAGTATTCAGAAAACCAGTAGTTTTTTGGAAGCTTGGCACACCTTTGCAATGAATGTGTTTTACGCAGTCTTTCCTTGTGCCTATTTCAAGAGGAAACAAACCACAAAGACAGAACTTAGAACTACTTTATTTTGTCAAGTTTCAAGGAGCTAGCACAAACCGTGTTTGATTTAGACTTAAAAAAGACATCTATCTGTATAGGAGGAAATAGAGTGAAACCTAAAAATTCAAACTGTTACTGGTAACGAACGCTTCATCCTAGAAGAGTGAAAATTGGGCAGCTAAGTGGACTTATTGAACTGATCATTACCACAGAGATCATCAAGGTCGGATGAAAAAAAATTTGCCGAATATTCAGAAAAGCAGTAGTATTTTGGAAGCTTGGAACACCTTTCCAATGAAGGTGTTTTACGCATTCTTTGCTTTTGGCTATTTCAAGAGGAAACAAACCAAAAAGACAGAACTTAGAACTACTTTATTTTGTCAATTTTCAAGGAGCTAGCACAAACCGTGTTTGATTTAGACTTAAAAAACACATCTATCTGTATAGGAGGAAATAGAGTGAAACCTAAAAATTCAAACTGTTACTGGTAACGAACGCTTCATCCTACAAGAGTGAAAATTGGGCAGCTAAATGGACTTAGTGAACTGATCATTACCACAGAGATCATCAAGGTCGGATGAAAAAAAATTTGCCGAGTATTCAGAAAACCAGTAGTATTTTGGAAGCTTGGAACACCTTTCCAATGAAGGTGTTTTACGCAGTCTTTGCTTGTGGCTATTTCAAGAGGAAACAAACCACAAAGACAGAACTTAGAACTACTTTATTTTGTCAAGTTTCAAGGAGCTAGCAGAAACCGTGTTTGATTTAGACTTCCAAACACATCTATCTATATAGGAGGAAATAGAGTGAAACCTAAAAACTCAAACTGTTACTGGTAACGAACGCTTCATCCTAGAAGAGTGAAAATTGGGCAGGTAAGTGGACTTAGTGAACTGATCATTACCACAGAGATCATCAAAGTCGGATGAAAAAAAATTTGCCGAGTATTCAGAAAACCAGTAGTATTTTGGAAGCTTGGAACACCATTCCAATGAAGGTGTTTTACGCCGTCTTTGCTTGTGGCTATTTCAAGAGGAAACAAACCACAAAGAGAGAACTTAGAACTATTTTATTTTGTCAAGTTTCATGGAGCTAGCACAAACCGTGTTTGATTTAGACTTAAAAAACACATCTATCTGTATAGGAGGAAATAGAGTGAAACCTAAAAATTCAAACTGTTACTGGTAACGAACGCTTCATCCTAGAAGAGTGAAAATTGGGAAGCTAAGTGGACTTAGTGAAGTGATCATTAACACAGAGATCATCAAGGTCGGATGAAAAAAAATTTGCCGAGTAATCAGAAAACCAGTAGTTTTTTGGAAGCTTGGCACACCTTCCAATGAATGTGTTTTACGCAGTCTTTGCTTGTGCTTATTTCAAGAGGAAACAAACAACAAAGACAGAACTTAGAACTACTTTATTTTGTCAAGTTTCAAGGAGCTAGCACAAACCGTGTTTGATTTAGACTTCCAAACACATCTATCTATATAGGAGGAAATAGAGTGAAACCTAAAAACTCAAACTGTTATTGGTAACGAACACTTCATCGAAGAGTGAATATTGGGCAGCTAAGTGGACTTAGTGAAGTGATCATTACCACAGAGATCATCAAGGTCGGATGATAAAAAATTTGCCGAGTATTCAGAAAACCAGTAGTTTTTTGGAAGCTTGGCACACCTTTGCAATGAATGTGTTTTACGCAGTCTTTCCTTGTGCCTATTTCAAGAGGAAACAAACCACAAAGACAGAACTTAGAACTACTTTATTTTGTCAAGTTTCAAGGAGCTAGCACAAACCGTGTTTGATTTAGACTTAAAAAAGACATCTATCTGTATAGGAGGAAATAGAGTGAAACCTAAAAATTCAAACTGTTACTGGTAACGAACGCTTCATCCTAGAAGAGTGAAAATTGGGCAGCTAAGTGGACTTATTGAACTGATCATTACCACAGAGATCATCAAGGTCGGATGAAAAAAAATTTGCCGAGTATTCAGAAAACCAGTAGTATTTTGGAAGCTTGGAACACCTTTCCAATGAAGGTTTTTTATGCAGTCTTTGCTTTTGGCTATTTCAAGAGGAAACAAACCAAAAAGACAGAACTTAGAACTACTTTATTTTGTCAATTTTCAAGGAGCTAGCACAAACCGTGTTTGATTTAGACTTAAAAAACACATCTATCTGTATTGGAGGAAATTGAGTGAAACCTAAAAATTCAAACTGTTACTGGTAACGAACGCGTCATCCTACAAGAGTGAAAATTGGGCAGCTAAATGGACTTAGTGAACTGATCATTACCACAGAGATCATCAAGGTCGGATTAAAAAAAATTTGCCGAGTATTCAGAAAACCAGTAGTATTTTGGAAGCTTGGAACACCTTTCCAATGAAGGTGTTTTACGCAGTCTTTGCTTGTGGCTATTTCAAGAGGAAACAAACCACAAAGACAGAACTTAGAACTACTTTATTTTGTCAAGTTTCAAGGAGCTAGCACAAACCATGTTTGATTTAGACTTCCAAACACATCTATCTATATAGGAGGAAATAGAGTGAAACCTAAAAACTCAAACTGTTACTGGTAACGAACGCTTCATCCTAGAAGAGTGAAAATTGGGCAGCTAAGTGGACTTAGTGAAGTGATCATTACCACAGAGATCATCGAGGTCGGATGAAAAAAAATTTGCCGAGTATTCAGAAAACAAGTAGTTTTTTGGAAGCTTGGCACACCTTTACAATGAATGTGTTTCACGCAGTCTTTCCTTGTGCCTATTTCAAGAGGAAACAAACCACAAAGACAGAACTTAGAACTACTTTATTTTGTCAAGTTTCAAGGAGCTAGCACAAACCGTGTTTGATTTAGACTTAAAAAAGACATCTATCTGTATAGGAGGAAATAGAGTGAAACCTAAAAATTCAAACTGTTACTGGTAACGAACGCTTCATCCTAGAAGAGTGAAAATTGGGCAGCTAAGTGGACTTATTGAACTGATCATTACCACAGAGATCATCAAGGTCGGATGAAAAAAAATTTGCCGAGTATTCAGAAAACCAGTAGTATTTTGGAAGCTTGGAACACCTTTCCAATGAAGGTTTTTTATGTAGTCTTTGCTTTTGGCGCTTTCAAGAGGAAACAAACCAAAAAGACAGAACTTAGAACTACTTTATTTTGTCAATTTTCAAGGAGCTAGCACAAACCGTGTTTGATTTAGACTTAAAAAACACATCTATCTGTATTGGAGGAAATAGAGTGAAACCTAAAAATTCAAACTGTTACTGGTAACGAACGCGTCATCCTACAAGAGTGAAAATTGGGCAGCTAAATGGACTTAGTGAACTGATCATTACCACAGAGATCATCAAGGTCGGATGAAAAAAAATTTGCCGAGTATTCAGAAAACCAGTAGTATTTTGGAAGCTTGGAACACCTTTCCAATGAAGGTGTTTTACGCAGTCTTTGCTTGTGGCTATTTCAAGAGGAAACAAACCACAAAGACAGAACTTAGAACTACTTTATTTTGTCAAGTTTCAAGGAGCTAGCACAAACCATGTTTGATTTAGACTTCCAAACACATCTATCTATATAGGAGGAAATAGAGTGAAACCTAAAAACTCAAACTGTTACTGGTAACGAACACTTCATCCTAGAAGAGTGAATATTGGGCAGCTAAGTGGACTTAGTGAAGTGATCATTATCACAGAGATCATCAAGGTCGGATGAAAAAAAATTTGCCGAGTATTCAGAAAACCAGTAGTTTTTTGGAAGCTTGGCACAACTTTCCAATGAATGTGTTTTACGCAGTCTTTGATTGTGCCTATTTCAAGAGGAAACAAACCACAAAGACAGAACTTAGAACTACTTTATTTTGTCAAGTTTCAAGGAGCTAGCACAACCCGTGTTTGATTTAGACTTCCAAACACATCTATCTATATAGGAGGAAATAGAGTGAAACCTAAAAACTCAAACTGTTACTGGTAACGAACGCTTCATCCTAGAAGAGTGAAAATTGGGCAGCTAAGTGGACTTAGTGAACTGATCATTACCACAGAGATCATCAAATTCGGATGAAAAAAAATTTGCCGAGTATTCAGAAAACCAGTAGTATTTTGGAAGCTTGGAACACCATTCCAATGAAGGTGTTTTACGCAGTCTTTGCTTGTGGCTATTTCAAGAGGAAACAAACCACAAAGACAGAACTTAGAACTATTTTATTTTGTCAAGTTTCATGGAGCTAGCACAAACCGTGTTTGATTTAGACTTAAAAAACACATCTATCTGTATAGGAGGAAATACAGTGAAACCTAAAAATTCAAACTGTTACTGGTAACGAACGCTTCATCCTAGAAGAGTGAAAATTGGGAAGCTAAGTGGAGTTAGTGAAGTGATCATTAACACAGAGATCATCAAGGTCGGATGAAAAAAAATTTGCCGAGTATTCAGAAAACCAGTAGTTTTTTGGAAGCTTGGCACACCTTCCAATGAATGTGGTTTACGCAGTCTTTGCTTGTGCTTATTTCAAGAGGAAACAAACAACAAAGACAGAACTTAGAACTACTTTATTTTGTCAAGTTTCAAGGAGCTAGCACAAACCGTGTTTGATTTAGACTTCCAAACACATCTATCTATATAGGAGGAAATAGAGTGAAACCTAAAAACTCAAACTGCTATTGGTAACGAACACTTCATCCTAGAACAGTGAATATTGGGCAGCTAAGTGGACTTAGTGAAGTGATCATTACCACAGAGATCATCAAGGTCGGATAAAAAAAAATTTGCCGAGTATTCAGAAAACCAGTAGTTTTTTGGAAGCTTGGCACACCTTCCAATGAATGTGTTTTACGCAGTCTTTGCTTGTGCCTATTTCAAGAGGAAAGAAACCACAAAGACAGAACTTAGAACTACTTTATTTTGTCAAGTTTCAAGGAGCTAGCACAAACCGTGTTTGATTTAGACTTAAAAAAGACATCTATCTGTATAGGAGGAAATAGAGTGAAACCTAAAAATTCAAACTGTTACTGGTAACGAACGCTTCATCCTTGAAGAGTGAAAATTGGGCAGCTAAGTGGACTTATTGAACTGATCATTACCACAGAGATCATCAAGGTCGGATGAAAAAAAATTTGCCGAGTATTCAGAAAACCAGTAGTATTTTGGAAGCTTGGAACACCTTTCCAATGAAGGTGTTTTACGCATTCTTTGCTTTTGGCTATTTCAAGAGGAAACAAACCAAAAAGACAGAACTTAGAACTACTTTATTTTGTAAATTTTCAAGGAGCTAGCACAAACCGTGTTTGATTTAGACTTAAAAAACACATCTATCTGTATAGGAGGAAATAGAGTGAAACCTAAAAATTCAAACTGTTACTGGTAACGAACGCTTCATCCTACAAGAGTGAAAATTGGGCAGCTAAATGGACTTAGTGAACTGATCATTACCACAGAGATCATCAAGGTCGGATGAAAAAAAATTTGCCGAGTATTCAGAAAACCAGTAGTATTTTGGAAGCTTGGAACACCTTTCCAATGAAGGTGTTTTACGCAGTCTTTGCTTGTGGCTATTTCAAGAGGAAACAAACCACAAAGACAGAACTTAGAACTACTTTATTTTGTCAAGTTTCAAGGAGCTAGCAGAAACCGTGTTTGATTTAGACTTCCAAACACATCTATCTATATAGGAGGAAATAGAGTGAAACCTAAAAACTCAAACTGTTACTGGTAACGAACACTTCATCCTAGAAGAGTGAATATTGGGCAGCTAAGTGGACTTAGTGAAGTGATCATTATCACAGAGATCATCAAGGTCGGATGAAAAAAAATTTGCCGAGTATTCAGAAAACCAGTAGTTTTTTGGAAGCTTGGCACAACTTTCCAATGAATGTGTTTTACGCAGTCTTTGATTGTGCCTATTTCAAGAGGAAACAAACCACAAAGACAGAACTTAGAACTACTTTATTTTGTCAAGTTTCAAGGAGCTCGCACAACCCGTGTTTGATTTAGACTTCCAAACACATCTATCTATATAGGAGGAAATAGAGTGAAACCTAAAAACTCAAACTGTTACTGGTAACGAACGCTTCATCCTAGAAGAGTGAAAATTGGGCAGCTAAGTGGACTTAGTGAACTGATCATTACCACAGAGATCATCAAAGTCGGATGAAAAAAAATTTGCCGAGTATTCAGAAAACCAGTAGTATTTTGGAAGCTTGGAACCCCATTCAAATGAAGGTGTTTTACGCCGTCTTTGCTTGTGGCTATTTCAAGAGGAAACAAACCACAAAGAGAGAACTTAGAACTATTTTATTTTGTCAAGTTTCATGGAGCTAGCACAAACCGTGTTTGATTTAGACTTAAAAAACACATCTATCTGTATAGGAGGAAATAGAGTGAAACCTAAAAATTCAAACTGTTACTGGTAACGAACGCTTCATCCTAGAAGAGTGAAAATTGGGAAGCTAAGTGGACTTAGTGAAGTGATCATTAACACAGAGATCATCAAGGTCGGATGAAAAAAAATTTGCCGAGTAATCAGAAAACCAGTAGTTTTTTGGAAGCTTGGCACACCTTCCAATGAATGTGTTTTACGCAGTCTTTGCTTGTGCTTATTTCAAGAGGAAACAAACAACAAAGACAGAACTTAGAACTACTTTATTTTGTCAAGTTTCAAGGAGCTAGCACAAACCGTGTTTGATTTAGACTTCCAAACACATCTATCTATATAGGAGGAAATAGAGTGAAACCTAAAAACTCAAACTGTTATTGGTAACGAACACTTCATCCTAGAAGAGTGAATATTTCGCAGCTAAGTGGACTTAGTGAAGTGATGATTACCACAGAGATCATCAAGGTCGGATGATAAAAAATTTGCCGAGTATTCAGAAAACCAGTAGTTTTTTGGAAGCTTGGCACACCTTTGCAATGAATGTGTTTTACGCAGTCTTTCCTTGTGCCTATTTCAAGAGGAAACAAACCACAAAGACAGAACTTAGAACTACTTTATTTTGTCAAGTTTCAAGGAGCTAGCACAAACCGTGTTTGATTTAGACTTAAAAAGACATCTATCTGTATAGGAGGAAATAGAGTGAAACCTAAAAATTCAAACTGTTACTGGTAACGAACGCTTCATCCTAGAAGAGTGAAAATTGTGCAGCTAAGTGGACTTATTGAACTGATCATTACCACAGAGATCATCAAGGTCGGATGAAAAAAAATTTGCCGAGTATTCAGAAAACCAGTAGTATTTTGGAAGCTTGGAACACCTTTCCAATGAAGGTGTTTTACGCAGTCTTTGCTTGTGGCTATTTCAAGAGGAAACAAACCAAAAAGACAGAACTTAGAACTACTTTATTTTGTCAAGTTTCAGGGAGCTAGCACAAACCGTGTTTGATTTAGACTTAAAAAACACATCTATCTGTATAGGAGGAAATAGAGTGAAACCTAAAAATTCAAACTGTTACTGGTAACGAACGCTTCATCCTAGAAGAGTGAAAATTCTGCAGCTAAGTGGACTTAGTGAACTGATCATTACCACAGAGATCATCAAGGTCGGATGAAAAAAAAATTGCCGAGTATTCAGAAAACCAGTAGTATTTTGGAAGCTTGGAACACCTTTCCAATGAAGGTGTTTTACACAGTCTTTGATTGTGGCTATTTCAAGAGGAAACAAACCACAAAGACAGAACTTAGAACTACTTTATTTTGTCAAGTTTCAAGGAGCTAGCAGAAACCGTGTTTGATTTAGACTTCCAAACACATCTATCTATATAGGAGGAAATAGAGGGAAACCTAAAAACTCAAAATGTTACTGGTAACGAACACTTCATCCTAGAAGAGTGAATATTGGGCAGCTAAGTGGACTTAGTGAAGTGATCATTATCACAGAGATCATCAAGGTCGGATGAAAAAAAATTTGCCGAGTATTCAGAAAACCAGTAGTTTTTTGGAAGCTTGGCACAACTTTCCAATGAATGTGTTTTACGCAGTCTTTGATTGTGCCTATTTCAAGAGGAAACAAACCACAAAGACAGAACTTAGAACTACTTTATTTTGTCAAGTTTCAAGGAGCTAGCACAACCCGTGTTTGATTTAGACTTCCAAACACATCTATCTATATAGGAGGAAATAGAGTGAAACCTAAAAACTCAAACTGTTACTGGTAACGAACGCTTCATCCTAGAAGAGTGAAAATTGGGCAGCTAAGTGGACTTAGTGAACAGATCATTACCACAGAGATCATCAAAGTCGGATGAAAAAAAATTTGCCGAGTATTCAGAAAACCATTAGTATTTTGGAAGCTTGGAACACCATTCCAATGAAGGTGTTTTACGCCGTCTTTGCTTGTGGCTATTTCAAGAGGAAACAAACCACAAAGACAGAACTTAGAACTATTTTATTTTGTCAAGTTTCATGGAGCTAGCACAAACCGTGTTTGATTTAGACTTAAAAAACACATCTATCTGTATAGGAGGAAATAGAGTGAAACCTAAAAATTCAAACTGTTACTGGTAACGAACGCTTCATCCTAGAAGAGTGAAAATTGGGAAGCTAAGTGGACTTAGTGAAGTGATCATTAACACAGAGATCATCAAGGTCGGATGAAAAAAAATTTGCCGAGTATTCAGAAAACCAGTAGTTTTTTGGAAGCTTGGCACACCTTCCAATGAATGTGTTTTACGCAGTCTTTGCTTGTGCTTATTTCAAGAGGAAACAAACAACAAAGACAGAACTTAGAACTACTTTATTTTGTCAAGTTTCAAGGAGCTAGCACAAACCGTGTTTGATTTAGACTTCCAAACACATCTATCTATATAGGAGGAAATAGAGTGAAACCTAAAACTCAAACTGTTATTGGTAACGAACACTTCATCCTAGAAGAGTGAATATTGGGCAGTTAAGTGGATTTAGTGAAGTGATCATTACCACAGAGATCATCAAGGTCGGATGATAAAAAATTTGCCGAGTATTCAGAAAACCAGTAGTTTTTTGGAAGCTTGGCACACCTTTGCAATGAATGTGTTTTACGCAGTCTTTCCTTGTGCCTATTTCAAGAGGAAACAAACCACAAACACAGAACCTAGAACTACTTTATTTTGTCAAGTTTCAAGGAGCTAGCACAAACCGTGTTTGATTTAGACTTAAAAAAGACATCTATCTGTATAGGAGGAAATAGAGTGAAACCTAAAAATTCAAACTGTTACTGGTAACGAACGCTTCATCCTAGAAGAGTGAAAATTGGGCAGCTAAGTGGACTTAGTGAACTGATCATTACCACAGAGATCATCAAGGTCGGATGAAAAAAAAATTGCCGAGTATTCAGAAAACCAGTAGTATTTTGGAAGCTTGGAACACCTTTCCAATGAAGGTGTTTTACACAGTCTTTGATTGTGGCTATTTCAAGAGGAAACAAACCACAAAGACAGAACTTAGAACTACTTTATTTTGTCAAGTTTCAAGGAGCTAGCACAAACCGTGTTTGATTTAGACTTCCAAACACATTTATCTATATAGGAGGAAATAGAGTGAAACCTAAAAATTCAAACTGTTACTGGTAACGAACGCTTCATCCTAGAAGAGTGAAAATTGGGCAGCTAAGTGGACTTAGTGAACTGATCATTACCACAGAGATCATCAAGGTCGGATGAAAAAAAATTGCCGAGTATTCAGAAAACCAATAGTATTTTGGAAGCTTGGAACACCTTTCCAATGAAGGTGTTTTACACAGTCTTTGATTGTGGCTATTTCAAGAGGAAACAAACCACAAAGACAGAACTTAGAACTACTTTATTTTGTCAAGTTTCAAGGAGCTAGCACAAACCGTGTTTGATTTAGACTTCCAAACACATCTATCTATATAGGAGGAAATAGAGTGAAACCTAAAAACTCAAACTGTTACTGGTAACGAACACTTCATCCTAGAAGAGTGAATATTGGGCAGCTAAGTGGACTTAGTGAAGTGATCATTATCACAGAGATCATCAAGGTCGGATGAAAAAAAATTTGCCGAGTATTCAGAAAACCAGTAGTTTTTTGGAAGCTTGGCACAACTTTCCAATGAATGTGTTTTACGCAGTCTTTGATTGTGCCTATTTCAAGAGGAAACAAACCACAAAGACAGAACTTAGAACTACTTTATTTTGTCAAGTTTCAAGGAGCTCGCACAACCCGTGTTTGATTTAGACTTCCAAACACATCTATCTATATAGGAGGAAATAGAGTGAAACCTAAAAACTCAAACTGTTACTGGTAACGAACGCTTCATCCTAGAAGAGTGAAAATTGGGCAGCTAAGTGGACTTAGTGAACTGATCATTACCACAGAGATCATCAAAGTCGGATGAAAAAAAATTTGCCGAGTATTCAGAAAACCAGTAGTATTTTGGAAGCTTGGAACCCCATTCCAATGAAGGTGTTTTACGCCGTCTTTGCTTGTGGCTATTTCAAGAGGAAACAAACCACAAAGAGAGAACTTAGAACTATTTTATTTTGTCAAGTTTCATGGAGCTAGCACAAACCGTGTTTGATTTAGACTTAAAAAACACATCTATCTGTATAGGAGGAAATAGAGTGAAACCTAAAAATTCAAACTGTTACTGGTAACGAACGCTTCATCCTAGAAGAGTGAAAATTGGGAAGCTAAGTGGACTTAGTGAAGTGATCATTAACACAGAGATCATCAAGGTCGGATGAAAAAAAATTTGCCGAGTAATCAGAAAACCAGTAGTTTTTTGGAAGCTTGGCACACCTTCCAATGAATGTGTTTTACGCAGTCTTTGCTTGTGCTTATTTCAAGAGGAAACAAACAACAAAGACAGAACTTAGAACTACTTTATTTTGTCAAGTTTCAAGGAGCTAGCACAAACCGTGTTTGATTTAGACTTCCAAACACATCTATCTATATAGGAGGAAATAGAGTGAAACCTAAAAACTCAAACTGTTATTGGTAACGAACACTTCATCCTAGAAGAGTGAATA
>NW_027510922.1:0-29902 GCF_048772815.1 Callospermophilus lateralis
ATGGTTTGTAGTAGCTCTTTGAAACTTCACAAAAAAGTAGTTCTCAGTTTTGTCTCTATTGTTTTTTTTTTTTTTTTTTTTGTATCCCTAAGCAGAAACTGTGGAAAAGCACTTTCATGAAAGGGCTTGCCAAGCTTCCAAGAAACTACGAGTTTCCGAAATACCAGCAAATATTTTTTCAACCAAACTTGATGATACGTGGTGGTAATGACAAGTACACAAATCCCACTTGGCTCACCAATTTTTGTTCTTCTAGGTTGAAGCGTTAGTCTACAGTAGCAGTTTTTATATTTAGGTTTCCCTCTCTTCTCTCCTATATAGATAGATGAATTTGGAACTCTAAATCCAACATGGTTTGTAGTAGCTCCTTGAAACTTGAAAAATAAAGGAGTTCTCAATTTTGTCTCTATGGTTTGTTTCCTCTTCAATTAGCCCTAGGCACAGACTGTGGAAAAGCACTTTCATTGAGATGGGTTGCCAAGGTTCTAGAATTAACGAGTTTCCAAAATACCAGCAAATATTTTATCACCCAAACTTGATGATACTTGGTGGTAATGATCAGGACACAAATCCCACTTGGCTCACCGAGTTTTGTTCTTCTAGGTTGAAGCGTTAGTCTACAGTAGCAGTTTTTATATTTAGGTTTCCCTCTGTTCTCTCCTATATAGATAGATGAATGTGGAACTCTAAATCCAACATGGTTTGTAGTAGCTCTTTGAAACTTGACAAAAAAAGTAGTTCTCAGTTTTGTCTCTATGTTTTCTTTCCTCTTCAAGTAGCCCTAAGCAGAGACTGTGGAAAAGCCCTTTCATTGATGGGGCTTGCCAAGCTTCCAGGAAATTACGAGTTTCCGAAATACCAGCAAATATTTTTTCAACCAAACTTGATGATACGTGGTGGTAATGACAAGTACACAAATCCCACTTGGCTCACCAATTTTTGTTCTTCTAGGTTGAAGCGTTAGTCTACAGTAGCAGTTTTTAATTTTAGGTTTCACTTTGTTCTCCCCTATATAGATAGATGAATTTGGAACTCTAAATCCATCATGGTTTGTATAGCTCTTTGAAACTTGACAAAATAAAGGAGTTCTCAGTTTTGTCTCTATGGTCTGTTTCCTCTTCAAGTAGCTCTAGGCACAGACTGGGGAAAAGCATTTTCATTGAGAGAGGTTGCAAAGCTTCTAAGAAATAACGAGTTTCTGAAATACCAGCAAATATTTTTTCACCCAATCTTGATGATACATGGTGTTAATGATCAGGACACAAATCCCACTTGGCTCACCAAATTTTGTTCTTCTAGATTGAAGCGTTCGTCTACAGTAGCAGTTTTTATATTTAGGTTTCCCTCTGTTCTCTCCTATATAGATAGATGAATTTGGAACTATAAATCCAACATGGTTTGTAGTAGCTCTATGAAACTTGACAAAATAACGGAGTTCTCTGTTTTGTCTCTATGATTTGTTCATTCTTCAAGTAGCTCTAGGCACAGACTGTGGAAAGGCACTTTCATGGAGAGGGGTTGCCAAGCTTCTAAGAAATAACGAGTTTCTGAAATACCAGCAAATATTTTTTCACCCAATCTTGATGATACATGGTGGTAATGATCAGGACACAAATCCCACTTGGCTCACCAAATTTTGTTCTTCTAGGTTGAAGCGTTCGTCTACAGTAGCAGTTTTTATATTTAGGTTTCCCTCTGTTCTCTCTTATATAGATAGAAGAATTTGGAACTCTAAATACAACATGGTTTTAATAGCTCTTTGAAACTTGACAAAAAAAGTAGTTCTCAGTTTTGTCTGTATGGTTTGTTTCCTCTTCAAGTAGCCCTAAGCAGAGACTGAGGAAAAGCACTTTCATTGAAAGGGCTTGCTAACCTTCCAAGAATTTACGAGATTCCGAAATACCAGCAAATATTTTTTCAACCAAACTTGATGATACGTGGTGGTAATGACAAGTACACAAATCCCACTTGGCTCACCAATTTTTGTTCTTCTAGGTTGAAGCGTTCATTTACAGTAGCAGTTTTTATTTTTAGGTTTCACTCTGTTGTCTCATATATAGATTAATGAATTTGGAACTCTAAATCCAACATGGTTTGTAGTAGCTCTTTGAAACTTGACAAAATAAAGGAGTTCTCAATTTTGTCTCTATGGTTTGTTTCCTCTTCAATTAGCCCTAGGCACAGACTGTGGAAAAGCACTTTCATTGAGATGGGTTGCCAAGGTTCTAGAATTAACTAATTTCCAAAATACCAGCAAATATTTTTTCACCCAATCTTGATGATACATGGTGGTAATGATCAGGACACAAATCCCACTTGGCTCACCGAATTTTGTTCTTCTAGATTGAAACATTCGTCTACAGTAGCAGTTTTTATATTTAGGTTTCCCTCTGTTCTCTCCTGTATAGATAGATGAATTTGGAACTCTAAATCCAACATGGTTTGTAGTAGCTCTTTGAAACTTGACAAAATAAAGGAGTTCTCCGTTTAGTCTCCATGGTATGTTTCCTCTTCAAGTAGCTCGAGGCACAGACTGTGGAAAAGCACGTTCATTGTGAGTGGTTGCCAATCTTCTAAGAAATAACGAGTTTCTGAAATACCAGCAAATATTTTTTCACCCAATCTTGATGATACATGGTGGTAATGATCAGGACACAAATCCCACTTGGCTCACCGAATTTTGTTCTTCTAGGTTGAAGCGTTAGTCTACAGTAGCAGTTTTTATATTTAGGTTTCCTTCTGTTCTCTTCTATATAGAGAGATGAATTTGGAACTCTAAATCCAACATGGTTTGTAGTAACTCTTTGAAACTTGACAAAAAAAAGTAGTTCTCAGTTTTGTCTCTATGTTGTGTTTCCTCTTCAAGTAGCTCTAGGCACAGACTGTGGAAAAGCACTTTCATTGAGAGGGGTTGACAAGCTTCTAAGAAATAACGAGTTTCCGAAATACCAGCAAATATTTTTTCAGCCAAACTTGATGATACTTGGTGGTAATGTTCAGGACACAAATCCCACTTGGCTCACCGAATTTTGTTCTTCTAGGTTGAAGCTTTGGTCTAGAGTAGCAGTTTTTATATTTAGGTTTCCCTCTGTTCTCTCCTATATAGATAGATGAATTTGGAACTCTAAATCCAACATGGTTTGAAGTAGCTCTTTGAATCTTGACAAAATAAAGAGTTCTAATTTTTGCCTCTATGCTTTGTTTCCTCTTCAAGTAGCCTTAAGCAGAGACTGTGGAAAAGCCCTTTCATTAAAAGGGCTTGCCAAGCTTCCAAGAAATTACGAGTTTCCGTAATACCAGCAAATATTTTTTCAACCAAACTTGATGATACGTGGTGGTAATGACAAGTACACAAATCCCACTTGACTCACCAATTTTTGTTCTTCTAGGTTGAAGCGTTAGTCTACAGTAGCAGTTTTTATTTTTAGGTTTCAATTTGTTCTTTCCTATATAGATAGATGAATTTGGAACTCTAAATCCAACATGGTTTGTATAGCTCTTTGAAACTTGACAAAATAAAGGAGTACATAGTTTTGTCTCTATGGTTTGTTTCCTCTTCAAGTAGCTCTAGGCACAGACTGGGGAAAAGCATTTTCATTGAGAGAGGTTGCCAAGCTTCTAAGAAATAACGAGTTTCTGAAATACCAGCAAATATTTTTTCACCCAATCTTGGTGATACTTCCTGGTTATGATCAGAACACAAATCCCACTTGGCTCACCGAATTTTGTTCTTCTAGGGTGAAGCGTTTGTCTACAGTAGCAGTTTTTATATTTAGGTTTCCCTCTGTTCTCTCCTATATAGATAGATGAATTTGGAACTCTAAATCCAACATGGTTTGTAGTAGCTCTTTGAAACTTGACAAAAAAAGTAGTTCTCAGTTTTGTCTCTATGGTTTGTTTCCTCTTCAAGTAGCCCTAAGCAACGACTGTGGAAAAGCACTTTCATTGAAAGGGGTTGCCAAGCTTCCAAGAAATTACGAGTTTCTGAAATACCAGCAAATATTTTTTCAACCAATCTTGATGATACGTGGTGGTAATGACAATTAATGATATCCCACTTGGCTCACCAATTTTTGTTCTTCTAGTTTGAAGCGTTCGTTTACAGTACCGTATTTTATTTTTAGGTTTCACTCTGTTCTCTCCTATATTGATAGATGAATTTGGACCTCTAAATCCAACATGGTTTTTACTAGCTCTTTGATCCTTGACAAAATAAAGGAGTTCTCAGTTTTTTCTCTACGGTTTGTTTCCTCATCAAGTAGCTCTAGGCACAGACTGTGGAAAAGCACTTTCATTCAGAGGGGTTGCCAAGCTTCTAATAAATAACGAGTTTCCGAAATACCACCCAATATTTTATCACCCAATTTTGATGATACTGGGTGGTAATGATCAGTACACAAATCCCACTTGGCTCACCATATTTTATTCTTCTAGGTTGAAACGTTCGTCTACAGTAGTAGTTTTTATATGTAGGTTTCCCTCTGTTCTCTCCTATATAGATAGATGAATTTGTAACTCTAAATCCAACATGGTTTCTAGTGCTCTTTGAAACTTGACAAAATAAAGGAGTTCTCAGTTTAGTCTCTATTGTTTGTTTCCTCTTCAAGTAGCTCTAGGCACAGACTGTGGAAAAGCACTTTCATTGAGAGGGTAGCCAAGCTTCTAAGAAATTACGAGTTTCCGAAATACCAGCATTTTTTTTTTTCAACCAAACTTGATGATACGTCCTGGTAATGACAAGTACACAAATCCCACTTGGCTCACCAATTTTTGTTCTTCTAGGTTGAAGCGTTAGTCTACAGTACCAGTTTTTATTTTTAGGTTTCACTTTGTTCTCCCCTATATAGATAGATGAATTTGGAACTCTAAATCAATCATGGTTTGTATAGCTCTTTGAAACTTGACAAAATAAAGGAGTTCTCCATTTTGTCTCTATGGTTTGTTTCCTCTTCAAGTAGCTCTAGGCACAGACTGGGGAAAAGCATTTCATTGAGAGAGGTTGCCAAGCTTCTAAGAAATAACGAGTTTCTGAAATACCAGCAAATATTTTATCAGCCAATCTTGATGATACATGGTGGTAATGATCAGGACACAAATCCCACTTGGCTCACCAAATTTTGTTCTTCTAGGTTGAAGCGTTCGTCTACAGTAGCAGTTTTTATATTTAGGTTTCCCTCTGTTCTCTCCTATATAGATAGATGAATTTGGAACTCTAAATCCAACATGGTTTGTAGTAGCTCTTTGAAACTTCACAAAAAAGTAGTTCTCAGTTTTGTCTCTATTGTTTTTTTTTTTTTTTTTTTTGTATCCCTAAGCAGAAACTGTGGAAAAGCACTTTCATGAAAGGGCTTGCCAAGCTTCCAAGAAACTACGAGTTTCCGAAATACCAGCAAATATTTTTTCAACCAAACTTGATGATACGTGGTGGTAATGACAAGTACACAAATCCCACTTGGCTCACCAATTTTTGTTCTTCTAGGTTGAAGCGTTAGTCTACAGTAGCAGTTTTTATATTTAGGTTTCCCTCTCTTCTCTCCTATATAGATAGATGAATTTGGAACTCTAAATCCAACATGGTTTGTAGTAGCTCCTTGAAACTTGAAAAATAAAGGAGTTCTCAATTTTGTCTCTATGGTTTGTTTCCTCTTCAATTAGCCCTAGGCACAGACTGTGGAAAAGCACTTTCATTGAGATGGGTTGCCAAGGTTCTAGAATTAACGAGTTTCCAAAATACCAGCAAATATTTTATCACCCAAACTTGATGATACTTGGTGGTAATGATCAGGACACAAATCCCACTTGGCTCACCGAGTTTTGTTCTTCTAGGTTGAAGCGTTAGTCTACAGTAGCAGTTTTTATATTTAGGTTTCCCTCTGTTCTCTCCTATATAGATAGATGAATGTGGAACTCTAAATCCAACATGGTTTGTAGTAGCTCTTTGAAACTTGACAAAAAAAGAGGTTCTCAGTTTTGTCTCTATGTTTTCTTTCCTCTTCAAGTAGCCCTAAGCAGAGACTCTGGAAAAGCCCTTTCATTGATGGGGCTTGCCAAGCTTCCAGGAAATTACGAGTTTCCGAAATACCAGCAAATATTTTTTCAACCAAACTTGATGATACGTGGTGGTAATGACAAGTACACAAATCCCACTTGGCTCACCAATTTTTGTTCTTCTAGGTTGAAGCGTTAGTCTACAGTAGCAGTTTTTAATTTTAGGTTTCACTTTGTTCTCCCCTATATAGATAGATGAATTTGGAACTCTAAATCCATCATGGTTTGTATAGCTCTTTGAAACTTGACAAAATAAAGGAGTTCTCAGTTTTGTCTCTATGGTCTGTTTCCTCTTCAAGTAGCTCTAGGCACAGACTGGGGAAAAGCATTTTCATTGAGAGAGGTTGCAAAGCTTCTAAGAAATAACGAGTTTCTGAAATACCAGCAAATATTTTTTCACCCAATCTTGATGATACATGGTGTTAATGATCAGGACACAAATCCCACTTGGCTCACCAAATTTTGTTCTTCTAGATTGAAGCGTTCGTCTACAGTAGCAGTTTTTATATTTAGGTTTCCCTCTGTTCTCTCCTATATAGATAGATGAATTTGGAACTATAAATCCAACATGGTTTGTAGTAGCTCTATGAAACTTGACAAAATAACGGAGTTCTCTGTTTTGTCTCTATGATTTGTTCATTCTTCAAGTAGCTCTAGGCACAGACTGTGGAAAGGCACTTTCATGGAGAGGGGTTGCCAAGCTTCTAAGAAATAACGAGTTTCTGAAATACCAGCAAATATTTTTTCACCCAATCTTGATGATACATGGTGGTAATGATCAGGACACAAATCCCACTTGGCTCACCAAATTTTGTTCTTCTAGGTTGAAGCGTTCGTCTACAGTAGCAGTTTTTATATTTAGGTTTCCCTCTGTTCTCTCTTATATAGATAGAAGAATTTGGAACTCTAAATACAACATGGTTTTAATAGCTCTTTGAAACTTGACAAAAAAAGTAGTTCTCAGTTTTGTCTGTATGGTTTGTTTCCTCTTCAAGTAGCCCTAAGCAGAGACTGAGGAAAAGCACTTTCATTGAAAGGGCTTGCTAACCTTCCAAGAATTTACGAGATTCCGAAATACCAGCAAATATTTTTTCAACCAAACTTGATGATACGTGGTGGTAATGACAAGTACACAAATCCCACTTGGCTCACCAATTTTTGTTCTTCTAGGTTGAAGCGTTCATTTACAGTAGCAGTTTTTATTTTTAGGTTTCACTCTGTTGTCTCATATATAGATTAATGAATTTGGAACTCTAAATCCAACATGGTTTGTAGTAGCTCTTTGAAACTTGACAAAATAAAGGAGTTCTCAATTTTGTCTCTATGGTTTGTTTCCTCTTCAATTAGCCCTAGGCACAGACTGTGGAAAAGCACTTTCATTGAGATGGGTTGCCAAGGTTCTAGAATTAACTAATTTCCAAAATACCAGCAAATATTTTTTCACCCAATCTTGATGATACATGGTGGTAATGATCAGGACACAAATCCCACTTGGCTCACCGAATTTTGTTCTTCTAGATTGAAACATTCGTCTACAGTAGCAGTTTTTATATTTAGGTTTCCCTCTGTTCTCTCCTGTATAGATAGATGAATTTGGAACTCTAAATCCAACATGGTTTGTAGTAGCTCTTTGAAACTTGACAAAATAAAGGAGTTCTCCGTTTAGTCTCCATGGTATGTTTCCTCTTCAAGTAGCTCGAGGCACAGACTGTGGAAAAGCACGTTCATTGTGAGTGGTTGCCAATCTTCTAAGAAATAACGAGTTTCTGAAATACCAGCAAATATTTTTTCACCCAATCTTGATGATACATGGTGGTAATGATCAGGACACAAATCCCACTTGGCTCACCGAATTTTGTTCTTCTAGGTTGAAGCGTTAGTCTACAGTAGCAGTTTTTATATTTAGGTTTCCTTCTGTTCTCTTCTATATAGAGAGATGAATTTGGAACTCTAAATCCAACATGGTTTGTAGTAACTCTTTGAAACTTGACAAAAAAAAGTAGTTCTCAGTTTTGTCTCTATGTTGTGTTTCCTCTTCAAGTAGCTCTAGGCACAGACTGTGGAAAAGCACTTTCATTGAGAGGGGTTGACAAGCTTCTAAGAAATAACGAGTTTCCGAAATACCAGCAAATATTTTTTCACCCAAACTTGATGATACTTGGTGGTAATGTTCAGGACACAAATCCCACTTGGCTCACCGAATTTTGTTCTTCTAGGTTGAAGCTTTGGTCTAGAGTAGCAGTTTTTATATTTAGGTTTCCCTCTGTTCTCTCCTATATAGATAGATGAATTTGGAACTCTAAATCCAACATGGTTTGAAGTAGCTCTTTGAATCTTGACAAAATAAAGAGTTCTAATTTTTGCCTCTATGCTTTGTTTCCTCTTCAAGTAGCCTTAAGCAGAGACTGTGGAAAAGCCCTTTCATTAAAAGGGCTTGCCAAGCTTCCAAGAAATTACGAGTTTCCGTAATACCAGCAAATATTTTTTCAACCAAACTTGATGATACGTGGTGGTAATGACAAGTACACAAATCCCACTTGACTCACCAATTTTTGTTCTTCTAGGTTGAAGCGTTAGTCTACAGTAGCAGTTTTTATTTTTAGGTTTCAATTTGTTCTTTCCTATATAGATAGATGAATTTGGAACTCTAAATCCAACATGGTTTGTATAGCTCTTTGAAACTTGACAAAATAAAGGAGTACATAGTTTTGTCTCTATGGTTTGTTTCCTCTTCAAGTAGCTCTAGGCACAGACTGGGAAAAGCATTTTCATTGAGAGAGGTTGCCAAGCTTCTAAGAAATAACGAGTTTCTGAAATACCAGCAAATATTTTTTCACCCAATCTTGGTGATACTTCCTGGTTATGATCAGAACACAAATCCCACTTGGCTCACCGAATTTTGTTCTTCTAGGGTGAAGCGTTTGTCTACAGTAGCAGTTTTTATATTTAGGTTTCCCTCTGTTCTCTCCTATATAGATAGATGAATTTGGAACTCTAAATCCAACATGGTTTGTAGTAGCTCTTTGAAACTTGACAAAAAAAGTAGTTCTCAGTTTTGTCTCTATGGTTTGTTTCCTCTTCAAGTAGCCCTGAGCAACGACTGTGGAAAAGCACTTTCATTGAAAGGGGTTGCCAAGCTTCCAAGAAATTACGAGTTTCTGAAATACCAGCAAATATTTTTTCAACCAATCTTGATGATACGTGGTGGTAATGACAATTAATGATATCCCACTTGGCTCACCAATTTTTGTTCTTCTAGGTTGAAGCGTTCGTTTACAGTACCGTATTTTATTTTTAGGTTTCACTCTGTTCTCTCCTATATTGATAGATGAATTTGGACCTCTAAATCCAACATGGTTTTTACTAGCTCTTTGATCCTTGACCTAATAAAGGAGTTCTCAGTTTTTTCTCTACGGTTTGTTTCCTCATCAAGTAGATCTAGGCACAGACTGTGGAAAAGCACTTTCATTCAGAGGGGTTGCCAAGCTTCTAATAAATAACGAGTTTCCGAAATACCACCCAATATTTTATCACCCAATTTTGATGATACTGGGTGGTAATGATCAGTACACAAATCCCACTTGGCTCACCATATTTTATTCTTCTAGGTTGAAACGTTCGTCTACAGTAGTAGTTTTTATATGTAGGTTTCCCTCTGTTCTCTCCTATATAGATAGATGAATTTGTAACTCTAAATCCAACATGGTTTCTAGTGCTCTTTGAAACTTGACAAAATAAAGGAGTTCTCAGTTTAGTCTCTATTGTTTGTTTCCTCTTCAAGTAGCTCTAGGCACAGACTGTGGAAAAGCACTTTCATTGAGAGGGTAGCCAAGCTTCTAAGAAATTACGAGTTTGAGAAATACCAGCATTTTTTTTTTCAACCAAACTTGATGATACGTCCTGGTAATGACAAGTACACAAATCCCACTTGGCTCACCAATTTTTGTTCTTCTAGGTTGAAGCGTTAGTCTACAGTACCAGTTTTTATTTTTAGGTTTCACTTTGTTCTCCCCTATATAGATAGATGAATTTGGAACTCTAAATCAATCATGGTTTGTATAGCTCTTTGAAACTTGACAAAATAAAGGAGTTCTCCATTTTGTCTCTATGGTTTGTTTCCTCTTCAAGTAGCTCTAGGCACAGACTGGGGAAAAGCATTTCATTGAGAGAGGTTGCCAAGCTTCTAAGAAATAACGAGTTTCTGAAATACCAGCAAATATTTTATCAGCCAATCTTGATGATACATGGTGGTAATGATCAGGACACAAATCCCACTTGGCTCACCAAATTTTGTTCTTCTAGGTTGAAGCGTTCGTCTACAGTAGCAGTTTTTATATTTAGGTTTCCCTCTGTTCTCTCCTATATAGATAGATGAATTTGGAACTCTAAATCCAACATGGTTTGTAGTAGCTCTTTGAAACTTCACAAAAAAGTAGTTCTCAGTTTTGTCTCTATTGTTTTTTTTTTTTTTTTTTTTTTTTTTTTTTTTTTTTTTTTTGTATCCCTAAGCAGAAACTGTGGAAAAGCACTTTCATGAAAGGGCTTGCCAAGCTTCCAAGAAACTACGAGTTTCCGAAATACCAGCAAATATTTTTTCAACCAAACTTGATGATACGTGGTGGTAATGACAAGTACACAAATCCCACTTGGCTCACCAATTTTTGTTCTTCTAGGTTGAAGCGTTAGTCTACAGTAGCAGTTTTTATATTTAGGTTTCCCTCTCTTCTCTCCTATATAGATAGATGAATTTGGAACTCTAAATCCAACATGGTATGTAGTAGCTCCTTGAAACTTGAAAAATAAAGGAGTTCTCAATTTTGTCTCTATGGTTTGTTTCCTCTTCAATTAGCCCTAGGCACAGACTGTGGAAAAGCACTTTCATTGAGATGGGTTGCCAAGGTTCTAGAATTAACGAGTTTCCAAAATACCAGCAAATATTTTATCACCCAAACTTGATGATACTTGGTGGTAATGATCAGGACACAAATCCCACTTGGCTCACCGAGTTTTGTTCTTCTAGGTTGAAGCGTTAGTCTACAGTAGCAGTTTTTATATTTAGGTTTCCCTCTGTTCTCTCCTATATAGATAGATGAATGTGGAACTCTAAATCCAACATGGTTTGTAGTAGCTCTTTGAAACTTGACAAAAAAAGAGGTTCTCAGTTTTGTCTCTATGTTTTCTTTCCTCTTCAAGTAGCCCTAAGCAGAGACTCTGGAAAAGCCCTTTCATTGATGGGGCTTGCCAAGCTTCCAGGAAATTACGAGTTTCCGAAATACCAGCAAATATTTTTTCAACCAAACTTGATGATACGTGGTGGTAATGACAAGTACACAAATCCCACTTGGCTCACCAATTTTTGTTCTTCTAGGTTGAAGCGTTAGTCTACAGTAGCAGTTTTTAATTTTAGGTTTCACTTTGTTCTCCCCTATATAGATAGATGAATTTGGAACTCTAAATCCATCATGGTTTGTATAGCTCTTTGAAACTTGACAAAATAAAGGAGTTCTCAGTTTTGTCTCTATGGTCTGTTTCCTCTTCAAGTAGCTCTAGGCACAGACTGGGGAAAAGCATTTTCATTGAGAGAGGTTGCAAAGCTTCTAAGAAATAACGAGTTTCTGAAATACCAGCAAATATTTTTTCACCCAATCTTGATGATACATGGTGTTAATGATCAGGACACAAATCCCACTTGGCTCACCAAATTTTGTTCTTCTAGCTTGAAGCGTTCGTCTACAGTAGCAGTATTTATATTTAGGTTTCCCTCTGTTCTCTCCTATATAGATAGATGAATTTGGAACTATAAATCCAACATGGTTTGTAGTAGCTCTATGAAACTTGACAAAATAACGGAGTTCTCTGTTTTGTCTCTATGATTTGTTCATTCTTCAAGTAGCTCTAGGCACAGACTGTGGAAAGGCACTTTCATGGAGAGGGGTTGCCAAGCTTCTAAGAAATAACGAGTTTCTGAAATACCAGCAAATATTTTTTCACCCAATCTTGATGATACATGGTGGTAATGATCAGGACACAAATCCCACTTGGCTCACCAAATTTTGTTCTTCTAGGTTGAAGCGTTCGTCTACAGTAGCAGTTTTTATATTTAGGTTTCCCTCTGTTCTCTCTTATATAGATAGAAGAATTTGGAACTCTAAATACAACATGGTTTTAATAGCTCTTTGAAACTTGACAAAAAAAGTAGTTCTCAGTTTTGTCTGTATGGTTTGTTTCCTCTTCAAGTAGCCCTAAGCAGAGACTGTGGAAAAGCACTTTCATTGAAAGGGCTTGCTAACCTTCCAAGAATTTACGAGATTCCGAAATACCAGCAAATATTTTTTCAAACAAACTTGATGATACGTGGTGGTAATGACAAGTACACAAATCCCACTTGGCTCACCAATTTTTGTTCTTCTAGGTTGAAGCGTTCATTTACAGTAGCAGTTTTTATTTTTAGGATTCACTCTGTTGTCTCATATATAGATTAATGAATTTGGAACTCTAAATCCAACATGGTTTGTAGTAGCTCTTTGAAACTTGACAAAATAAAGGAGTTCTCAATTTTGTCTCTATGGTTTGTTTCCTCTTCAATTAGCCCTAGGCACAGACTGTGGAAAAGCACTTTCATTGAGATGGGTTGCCAAGGTTCTAGAATTAACTAATTTCCAAAATACCAGCAAATATTTTTTCACCCAATCTTGATGATACATGGTGGTAATGATCAGGACACAAATCCCACTTGGCTCACCGAATTTTGTTCTTCTAGATTGAAACATTCGTCTACACTAGCAGTTTTTATATTTAGGTTTCCCTCTGTTCTCTCCTGTATAGATAGATGAATTTGGAACTCTAAATCCAACATGGTTTGTAGTAGCTCTTTGAAACTTGACAAAATAAAGGAGTTCTCCGTTTAGTCTCCATGGTATGTTTCCTCTTCAAGTAGCTCGAGGCACAGACTGTGGAAAAGCACGTTCATTGTGAGTGGTTGCCAATCTTCTAAGAAATAACGAGTTTCTGAAATACCAGCAAATATTTTTTCACCCAATCTTGATGATACATGGTGGTAATGATCAGGACACAAATCCCACTTGGCTCACCGAATTTTGTTCTTCTAGGTTGAAGCGTTAGTCTACAGTAGCAGTTTTTATATTTAGGTTTCCTTCTGTTCTCTTCTATATAGAGAGATGAATTTGGAACTCTAAATCCAACATGGTTTGTAGTAACTCTTTGAAACTTGACAAAAAAAGTAGTTCTCAGTTTTGTCTCTATGTTGTGTTTCCTCTTCAAGTAGCTCTAGGCACAGACAGTGGAAAAGCACTTTCATTGAGAGGGGTTGACAAGCTTCTAAGAAATAACGAGTTTCCGAAATACCAGCAAATATTTTTTCACCCAAACTTGATGATACTTGGTGGTAATGTTCAGGACACAAATCCCACTTGGCTCACCGAATTTTGTTCTTCTAGGTTGAAGCTTTGGTCTAGAGTAGCAGTTTTTATATTTAGGTTTCCCTCTGTTCTCTCCTATATAGATAGATGAATTTGGAACTCTAAATCCAACATGGTTTGAAGTAGCTCTTTGAATCTTGACAAAATAAAGAGTTCTAATTTTTGCCTCTATGCTTTGTTTCCTCTTCAAGTAGCCTTAAGCAGAGACTGGAAAAGCCCTTTCATTAAAAGGGCTTGCCAAGCTTCCAAGAAATTACGAGTTTCCGTAATACCAGCAAATATTTTTTCAACCAAACTTGATGATACGTGGTGGTAATGACAAGTACACAAATCCCACTTGACTCACCATTTTTTGTTCTTCTAGGTTGAAGCGTTAGTCTACAGTAGCAGTTTTTATTTTTAGGTTTCAATTTGTTCTTTCCTATATAGATAGATGAATTTGGAACTCTAAATCCAACATGGTTTGTATAGCTCTTTGAAACTTGACAAAATAAAGGAGTACATAGTTTTGTCTCTATGGTTTGTTTCCTCTTCAAGTAGCTCTAGGCACAGACTGGGGAAAAGCATTTTCATTGAGAGAGGTTGCCAAGCTTCTAAGAAATAACGAGTTTCTGAAATACCAGCAAATATTTTTTCACCCAATCTTGGTGATACTTCCTGGTTATGATCAGAACACAAATCCCACTTGGCTCACCGAATTTTGTTCTTCTAGGGTGAAGCGTTTGTCTACAGTAGCAGTTTTTATATTTAGGTTTCCCTCTGTTCTCTCCTATATAGATAGATGAATTTGGAACTCTAAATCCAACATGGTTTGTAGTAGCTCTTTGAAACTTGACAAAAAAAGTAGTTCTCAGTTTTGTCTCTATGGTTTGTTTCCTCTTCAAGTAGCCCTAAGCAACGACTGTGGAAAAGCACTTTCATTGAAAGGGGTTGCCAAGCTTCCAAGAAATTACGAGTTTCTGAAATACCAGCAAATATTTTTTCAACCAATCTTGATGATACGTGGTGGTAATGACAATTAATGATATCCCACTTGGCTCACCAATTTTTGTTCTTCTAGTTTGAAGCGTTCGTTTACAGTACCGTATTTTATTTTTAGGTTTCACTCTGTTCTCTCCTATATTGATAGATGAATTTGGACCTCTAAATCCAACATGGTTTTTACTAGCTCTTTGATCCTTGACAAAATAAAGGAGTTCTCAGTTTTTTCTCTACGGTTTGTTTCCTCATCAAGTAGCTCTAGGCACAGACTGTGGAAAAGCACTTTCATTCAGAGGGGTTGCCAAGCTTCTAATAAATAACGAGTTTCCGAAATACCACCCAATATTTTATCACCCAATTTTGATGATACTGGGTGGTAATGATCAGTACACAAATCCCACTTGGCTCACCATATTTTATTCTTCTAGGTTGAAACGTTCGTCTACAGTAGTAGTTTTTATATGTAGGTTTCCCTCTGTTCTCTCCTATATAGATAGATGAATTTGTAACTCTAAATCCAACATGGTTTCTAGTGCTCTTTGAAACTTGACAAAATAAAGGAGTTCTCAGTTTAGTCTCTATTGTTTGTTTCCTCTTCAAGTAGCTCTAGGCACAGACTGTGGAAAAGCACTTTCATTGAGAGGGTAGCCAAGCTTCTAAGAAATTATGAGTTTCCGAAATACCAGCATTTTTTTTTTCAACCAAACTTGATGATACGTTCTGGTAATGACAAGTACACAAATCCCACTTGGCTCACCAATTTTTGTTCTTCTAGGTTGAAGCGTTAGTCTACAGTACCAGTTTTTATTTTTAGGTTTCACTTTGTTCTCCCCTATATAGATAGATGAATTTGGAACTCTAAATCAATCATGGTTTGTATAGCTCTTTGAAACTTGACAAAATAAAGGAGTTCTCCATTTTTTCTCTATGGTTTGTTTCCTCTTCAAGTAGCTCTAGGCACAGACTGGGGAAAAGCATTTCATTGAGAGAGGTTGCCAAGCTTCTAAGAAATAACGAGTTTCTGAAATACCAGCAAATATTTTATAAGCAAATCTTGATGATACATGGTGGTAATGATCAGGACACAAATCCCACTTGGCTCACCAAATTTTGTTCTTCTAGGTTGAAGCGTTCGTCTACAGTAGCAGTTTTTATATTTAGGTTTCCTTCTGTTCTCTCCTATATAGATAAATGAATTTGTAACTCTAAATCCAACTTGGTTTTTTAGTAGCTCTTTGAAACTTGACAAAATAAAGGAGTTCTCAGTTTTGTCTCTATGGTTTGTTTCCTCTTCAAGTAGCCCTAGGCACAGACTCTGGAAAAGCACTTTCATTGAGAGGGGTTGCCAAGCTTCTAAGAAATAACGAGTGTCCGAAATTCCAGCAAATATTTTTTCACCCAATCTTGATGATACATGGTGGTAATGATCAGTACACAAATCCCACTTGGCTCACCAAATTTTCTTCTTCTAGGTTGAAGCTTTCGTCTACAGTAGCAGTTTTTATATTTAGGTTTCCCTCTGTTCTCTCCTATGTACATAGATGAATTTGGAACTCTAAATCCAACATGGTTTGTAGTAGCTCTTTGAAACTTCACAAAAAAGTAGTTCTCAGTTTTGTCTCTATTGTTTTTTTTTTTTTTGTATCCCTAAGCAGAAACTGTGGAAAAGCACTTTCATGAAAGGGCTTGCCAAGCTTCCAAGAAACTACGAGTTTCCGAAATACCAGCAAATATTTTTTCAACCAAACTTGATGATACGTGGTGGTAATGACAAGTACACAAATCCCACTTGGCTCACCAATTTTTGTTCTTCTAGGTTGAAGCGTTAGTCTACAGTAGCAGTTTTTATATTTAGGTTTCCCTCTCTTCTCTCCTATATAGATAGATGAATTTGGAACTCTAAATCCAACATGGTTTGTAGTAGCTCCTTGAAACTTGAAAAATAAAGGAGTTCTCAATTTTGTCTCTATGGTTTGTTTCCTCTTCAATTAGCCCTAGGCACAGACTGTGGAAAAGCACTTTCATTGAGATGGGTTGCCAAGGTTCTAGAATTAACGAGTTTCCAAAATACCAGCAAATATTTTATCACCCAAACTTGATGATACTTGGTGGTAATGATCAGGACACAAATCCCACTTGGCTCACCGAGTTTTGTTCTTCTAGGTTGAAGCGTTAGTCTACAGTAGCAGTTTATATATTTAGGTTTCCCTCTGTTCTCTCCTATATAGATAGATGAATGTGGAACTCTAAATCCAACATGGTTTGTAGTAGCTCTTTGAAACTTGACAAAAAAAGTAGTTCTCACTTTTGTCTCTATGTTTTCTTTCCTCTTCAAGTAGCCCTAAGCAGAGACTGTGGAAAAGCCCTTTCATTGATGGGGCTTGCCAAGCTTCCAGGAAATTACGAGTTTCCGAAATACCAGCAAATATTTTTTCAACCAAACTTGATGATACGTGGTGGTAATGACAAGTACACAAATCCCACTTGGCTCACCAATTTTTGTTCTTCTAGGTTGAAGCGTTAGTCTACAGTAGCAGTTTTTAATTTTAGGTTTCACTTTGTTCTCCCCTATATAGATAGATGAATTTGGAACTCTAAATCCATCATGGTTTGTATAGCTCTTTGAAACTTGACAAAATAAAGGAGTTCTCAGTTTTGTCTCTATGGTCTGTTTCCTCTTCAAGTAGCTCTAGGCACAGACTGGGGAAAAGCATTTTCATTGAGAGAGGTTGCAAAGCTTCTAAGAAATAACGAGTTTCTGAAATACCAGCAAATATTTTTTCACCCAATCTTGATGATACATGGTGTTAATGATCAGGACACAAATCCCACTTGGCTCACCAAATTTTGTTCTTCTAGCTTGAAGCGTTCGTCTACAGTAGCAGTTTTTATATTTAGGTTTCCCTCTGTTCTCTCCTATATAGATAGATGAATTTGGAACTCTAAATCCAACATGGTTTGTAGTAGCTCTTTGAAAGTTGACAATATAAAGGAGTTCTCAGTTTAGTCTCTATGGTTTGTTTTCTCTTCAAGTACCCCTAGGCACAGACTGAGGAAAAGCACTTTCATTGAGATGGGTTGCCAAGTTCTAAGAAATAACGAGTTTCTGAAATACCAGCAAATATTTTTTCACCCAATCTTGTTGATACTTCCTGGTTATGATCAGAACACAAATCCCACTTGGCTCACCAAATTTTGTTCTTCTAGGTTGAGGCGTTCGTCTACAGTAGCAGTTTTTATATTTAGGTTTCCCTCTGTTCTCTCCTATATAGATAGATGAGTTTGGAACTCTAAATCCAACATGGTTTGTAGTAGCTCTTTGAAACTTGACAAAATAAAGGAGTTCTCAGTTTAGTCTCTATGGTTTGTTTCCTCTTCAAGTAGCCCTAGGCACAGACTGTGGAAAAGCACTTTCATTGAGAGGGGTTGCCAAGTTCTAAGAAATAACGACTTTCTGAAATACCAGCAAATATTTTTTCAACCAATCTTGATGATACTTCCTGGTTATGATCAGAACACAAATCCCACTTGGCTCACCGAATTTTGTTCTTCTAGGGTGAAGCGTTCGTCTACAGTAGCAGTTTTTATATTTAGGTTTCCCTCTGTTCTCTCCTATATAGATAGATGAATTTGGACTCTAAATCCAACATGGTTTGTAGTAGCTCTTTGAAACTTGACAAAAAAAAAGTAGTTTTCAGTTTTGTCTCTATGGTTTGTTTCCTCTTCAAGTAGCGCTAAGCAAAGACTGTGGAAAAGCACTTTCATTGAATGCGGTTGCCAAGCTTCCAAGAAATTACGAGTTTCCGAAATACCAGCAAATATTTTTTCAACCAAACTTGATGATACGTGGTGGTCATGACAAGTACACATATCCCACTTGGCTCACAAATTTTTGTTCTTCTACGTTGAAGCGTTCGTTTACAGTACCGTATTTTATTTTTAGGTTTCACTCTGTTCTCTCCTATATTGATAGTGAATTTGGAACTCTAAATCCAACATGGTTTTTAGTAGCTCTTTAATACTTGACAAAATAAAGGAGTTCTCAGTTTTGTCTCTATGGTTTGTTTCCTCTTCAAGTAGCCCTAGGCACAGACTGTGGAACCGCTCTTTGATTGAGAGGGTTAGCTAAGCTTCTAAGAAATAACAAGTTTCCGAAATACCAGCAAATATTTTTTCACCCAATCTTGATGATACTTGTTGGTAATGATCAGGACACAAATCCCACTTGGCTCACCGAATTTAGTTCTTCTAGGTTGAAGCATTCGTCTACAGTAGCAGTTTTTATATTTAGGTTTCCCTCTGTTCCCTCCTATATAGATAGATGAGTGTGGAACTCTAAATCCAACATGGTTTGTAGTAGCTCTTTGAAACTTGACAAAATAATGGAGTTCTCAGTTTTTTCTCTATGGTTTGTTTCCCCTTCAAGTAGCCCAAAGCAGAAACTGTGGAAAAGCACTTTCATTGAAAGGGCTTGCCAAGCTTCCAAGAAATTACGAGTTTCCGAAATACCAGCAAATATTTTTTTCAACCAATCTTGATGATACGTGGTGGTAATGACAAGTACACAAATCCCACTTGGCTCACCAATTTTTGTTCTTCTAGGTTGAAGCGTTCGTTTAGAGTAGCAGTTTTTATTTTTAGGTTTCACTCTGTTCTCTCCTATATTGATAGATGAATTTGGAACTCTAAATCCAACATGGTTTGTAGTAGCTCTTTGAAACTTGACAAAATAAAGAAGTTCTCCATTTTGTCTTTATCGTTTGTTTCCTCTTCAAGTAGCCCAAAGCAGAAACTGTGGAAAAGCACTTTCATTGAAAGGGGTTGCCAAGCTTCCAAGAAATTACGAGTTTCCGAAATACCAGCAAATATTTTTTCACCCAATCTTGATGATACATGGTGGTAATGATCAGTACACAAATCCCACTTGGCTCACCAAATTTTCTTCTTCTAGGTTGAAGCATTCGTCTACAGTAGCAGTTTTTACATTTAGGTTTCCCTCTGTTCTCTCGTATATAGATAGATGAATTTGGAACTCTAAATCCAACATGGTTTGTAGTAGCTCTTTAAAACTTGACAAAATAAAGGAGTTCTCAGTTTTGTCTCTATGGTTTGTTTCCCCTTCAAGTACCCCTAGGCACAGACTTTTGAAAGCACCTTCATTGAGATGGGTTGCCAAGCTTCTAAGAAATAACGAGTTTACAAAATACCAGCAAATATTTTTTCACACAATCTTGATGATACTTGATGGTAATGATCAGTACACAAACTCCACTTGGCTCACCAAATTTTGTTCTTCTAGGTTGAAGCGTTCGTCTACAGTAGCAGTTTTTATATTTAGGTTTCCTTCTGTTCTCTCCTATATAGATAAATGAATTTGTAACTCTAAATCCAACTTGGTTTTTTAGTAGCTCTTTGAAACTTGACAAAATAAAGGAGTTCTCAGTTTTGTCTCTATGGTTTGTTTCCTCTTCAAGTAGCCCTAGGCACAGACTCTGGAAAAGCACTTTCATTGAGAGGGGTTGCCAAGCTTCTAAGAAATAACGAGTGTCCGAAATACCAGCAAATATTTTTTCACCCAATCTTGATGATACATGGTGGTAATGATCAGTACACAAATCCCACTTGGCTCACCAAATTTTCTTCTTCTAGGTTGAAGCTTTCGTCTACAGTAGCAGTTTTTATATTTAGGTTTCCCTCTGTTCTCTCCTATGTACATAGATGAATTTGGAACTCTAAATCCAACATGGTTTGTAGTAGCTCTTTAAAACTTGACAAAATAAAGGAGTTCTCAGTTTTGTCTCTATGGTTTGTTTCCTCTTCAAGTAGCCCTAGGCACAGACTTTTGAAAGCACTTTAATTGAGATGGGTTGCCAAGCTTCTAAGAAATAACGAGTTTCCAAAATACCAGCAAATATTTTTTCACCCAATCTTGATGATACTTGGTTTTAATGATCAGTACACAAACACCACTTGGCTCACCAAATTTTGTTCTTCAAGGTTGAAGCGTTCGTTTACAGTAGCAGTTTTTATTTTCAGGTTTCACTCTGTTCTCTCCTATATAGATAGATGAATTTGGAACTCTAAATCCAACATGGTTTGTATTAGCTCTTTGAGACTTGACAAGATAAAGGAGTTCTCAGTTTTGTCCCTATGGTTTGTTTCCTCTTCAAGTAGCTCTATGCACAGACTGTGGAAAAGCACTTCATTTAGAGGGATTGCCAAGCTTCTAAGAAATAACGAGTTTCCGAAATACCAGCAAATATATTTCACCCAATCTTGACGATACTTGGTGGTAATGATAATGACACAAATCCCACTTGGCTAACCGAATTTTGTCCTTCTAGGTTGAAGCGTTCGTCTACAGTAGCAATTTTTATATTTAGGTTTCCCTCTGTTCTCTCCTATATAGATAGATGAATTTGGAACTCTAAATCCAACATGGTTTGTAGTAGCTCTTTGAAACTTGACAAAATAAAGTAGTTCTCAATTTTGTCTCTATGGTTTGTTTCCTCTTCAATTAGCCCTAGGCACAGACTGTGGAATAGCATTTTCTCTCAGATGGGTTGCCAAGCTTCTCAGAAATAACGAGTTTCCGAAATACCACCAAATATTTTTTCACCCAATCTTGATGATACTTGGTGGTAATGATCAGTACACAAATCCTACTTGGCTCACCAAATTTTGTTCTTCTAGGTTGAAGCGTTCGTCTAGAGTAGCAGTTTATATATTTAGGTTTCCCTCGGTCCTCTCCTATATAGATAGATGAATTTGGAACTCTAAATCCAACATGGTTTGTAGTAGCACTTTAAAAATTGACAAAAATGTAGTTCTCTGTTTTGTCTTTATGGTTTGTTTCCTCTTCAAGTAGCCCTAAGCAGAGACTGTGGAAAAGCAATTTCATTGTAAGGGGTTGCCAAGCTTCCAAGAAATTACGAATTTCCGAAATACAAGGAAATATTTTTTCACCCAATCTTGATGATACGTGCTGGTAATGATAAGTACAGAAATCCGACTTGGCTCACCAATTTTTGTTCTTCTAGGTTGAAGCGTTCATTTACAGTAGCAGTTTTTATTTTTAGGTTTCACTTTGTTCTCTCCTATACAGATAGAAGAATTTGGAACTCTAAATCCAACATGGTTTTTAGTAGCTCTTTGAAACTTGATAAAATAAAGGAGTTCTCAGTTTTGTCTCTATGGTTTGTTTCCTCTTCAAGAAGTCCTACGCACAGACTGTGGAAAAGCACTTTCATTGAGAGGGGTTGCCAAGCTTCTAAGAAATAACGAGTTTCCGAACGACCAGGAAGTATTTTTTCACCCAATCTTGATGATACTTGGTGGTAATGAACAGTACACAAATCCCACTTGGCTCAACAAATTTTGTTCTTCTAGGTTGAAGCGTTCGTCCACAGTAGCAGTTTTTATATTTAGGTTTCCCTCTGTTCTCTCCTATATAGTTAGATGAATTTGGAACTCTAAATCCAACATGGTTTGTAGTAGCACTCTGAAACTTTACAATATAAAGGAGTTCTCAGTTTTGTCTCTGTGGTTTGTTTCCTCTTCAAGGAGCCCTAGGCACAGACTGTGGAAAAGCACATTCATTGAGATGGGTTGCCAAGCTTCTCAGAAATAACGAGTTTCCGAAATACCAGCAAATATTTTTTCACCCAATCTTGATGATACTTGGTGCTAATGATCAGTACACAAATCCCACTTGGCTCACCAAATTTTGTTCTTCTAGGTTGAAGCGTTCGTCTACAGTAGCAGTTTTTATATTTAGGTTTCCCTCTGTTCTATCCTATATAGATAGATGAATTTGGAATTCTTAATCCAACATGGTTTGCAGTAGCTCATTGAAACTTGACAAAATAAAGGAGTTCTCAGTTTTGTCTTTATAGTTTGTTTCCTCTTCAAAGAGCCCTAGGCACAGACTGTGGAAAAGCACTTTCATTGAGAGGGGTTGCCAAGCTTCTAAGAAATAACGATTTTCCGAAATACCAGCAAATATTTTTTCACCCAATCATGATGATACTTGGTGCGAATGATCAGTACACATTTCCCACTTGAATCACCAATTTTTGTTTTTCTAGGTTGAAGCGTTCATCTAAAGTAGCAGTTTTTATATTTAGGTTTCCCTCTGTTCTCTCCTATATAGATAGATGTATTTGGAACTCTAAATAAAACATGGTTTGTAGTAGGTCTTTGAAACTTGACAAAATAAAGGAGTTCTCAGTTTTGTCTCTAGGGTTTGTTTAATCTTCAAGGAACCCTAGGCACAGACTGTGGAAAGCACATTCATTGAGATGGGTTGCCAAGCTTCTAAGAAATAACGAGTTACCGAAATACCAGCCAATATTTTTTCACCCAATATTGATTATACTTGGTGGTAATGATCAGCATACAAATCCCACTTGGCTCACCAAATTTTGTTCTTCTAGGTGGAAGCGTTCGTCTACAGAGGCAGTTTTTATATTTAGGTTTCCCTCTGTTCTCTCCTATATAGATAGATGAATTTGGAACTCTAAATACAACATGGTTTGTAGTAGCTCTTTGAAACTTGACAAAATAAAGGAGTTCTCAGTTTTTTCTCTATGGTTTGTTTCCTCTTGAAGTAGCCCTAGGCACAGACTGGAGAAAGGCACTTCATTGAGGGGGGTTGCCAAGCTTCTAAGAAATTACGAGTTTCCGAAATGCCAGCAAATATTTTTTCACCCAATCTTGATGATACGTGGTGGTAATGAAAAGTACACAAATCCCACTTGGCTCACCGAATTTTGTTTTGCTAGGTTGAAGCCTTCGTTTACAGTAGCAGTTTTTATTTTCAGATTTCACTCCGTTCTCTCCTATATAGATAGATGAATTTGGAATTCTAAATACAACATGGTTTGTAGTAGCTCTTTGAAACTTGACAAAATAAAGGAGTTCTCAGTTTTGTCTCTATGGATTGTTTCCTCTTCAAGTAGCCCTAGGCATAGACTGTGGAAAAGCACTTTCATTGAGAGGGGTTGCCAAGCTTCTAAGAAATAACAAGTTTCCGAAATAAAAGCAAATAATTTTTCACCCAATCTTGATAATACTTGGTGGTAATGATCAGTACACAAACTCCACTTGGCTCACCAAATTTTGTTCTTCTAGGTTTAAGCATTCGTTTACAGTAGCAGTTTTTATATTTAGATTTCACTCTGTTCTCTCCTATATAGATAGATGAATTTGGAACTCTGAATCCAACATTGTTTCTAGTAGCTCTTTGAAACTTGACAAAATAAAGGAGTTCTCAGTTTTGTCTGTATGGTTTGTTTCCTCTTTAAGTAGCCCTAGGCACAGACTCGGGGAAAGCACTTTCATTGAAAGTGGTTGCCAAGATTCCGAGAAATAACGAGTTTCCGAAATACCAGCAAATATTTTTTCACCCAATCTTGATGATACTTGGTGGTAATGATCGGTACACAAATCCCGCTTTACTCACCAAATTTTGTTCTTCTAGGTTGAAGCGTTCGTGTACAGTTGCAGTTTTTATATTTAGGTTTCCCTCTGTTCTCTCCTATAGAGATAGATGAATTTGGAACTCTAAATCCAACATGGTTTGTAGTAGCTCTTTGAAACTTGACAAAATAAAGGAGTTCTCAGTTTTGTCTCTATGGTTTGTTTCCTCTTCAAGTAGCCCTAGGCACAGACTGGGGAAAGCACTTTCATTGAGATGGGTTGCCAAGCTTCTAAGAAATAACGAGTTTCCGAAATACCAGCAAATATTTTTTCACCCAATCTTGATGATACTTGGTGCTAATGATCAGTACACAAATCCCACTTGGCTTTTTGTTCTTCTAGGTTGAAGCGTTCGTCTCCAGCAGCAGTTTTTATATTTAGGTTTCCCTCTGTTCTCTCCTATATAGATAGATGAATTTGGAACTCTAAATACAACATGGTTTGTAGTAGCTCTTTGAAACTTGACAAAATAAAGGAGTTCGCAGTTTTGTCTCTATGTCTTGTTTCCTCTTTAAGTAGCCCTAGGCACAGACTGTGGAAAAGCACTTTCATTGAGAGGGGTTGCCAAGATTCTAAGAAATTACGAGTTTCCGAAATACCAGCAAATATTTTTTCACCCAATCTTGATGATACATGGTGGTAATGATCAGTACACAAATCCCACTTGGCTCATCAAATTTTGTTCCTCTAGGTTGAAGCATTCGTCTACAGTAGCAGTTTTTATATTTAGGTTACCCTCTGTTCTCTTCTATATAGATAGATGAATTTGGAACTCTAAATGCAAAATGGTTTGTAGTAGCTCTTTGAAACTTGACAAAATAAAGGAGTTCTCAGTTTTGTCTCTATGGTTTGTTTCCTCTTTAAGTAGCCCTAGACACAGACTCGGGAAAAGCACTTTCATTGAAAGTGGTTGCCAAGATTCCAAGAAATAACGAGTTTCCGAAATACCAGCAAATATTTTTTCACCCAATCTTGATGATACTTGGTGGTAATGATCGGTACACAAATCCCACTTAACTCACCAAATTTTGTTCTTCTAGGTTGAAGCGTTCGTGTACAGTAGCAGTTTTTATTATTAGGTTTCCCTCTGTTCTCTCCTATATAGATATATGAATTTGGAACTCTAAATCCAACATGGTTTGTAGTAGCTCTTTGAAACTTGATAAAATAAAGGAGTTCTCAGTTTTGTCTCTATGGTTTGTTTCCTCTTCAAGTAGCCCTAGGCACAGACTGTGGAAAAGCACTTTCATTGAGATGGGTTGCCAAACTTCTAAGAAATAACGAGTTTCCGAAATACCAGCAAATATTTTTTCAACCAATCTTGATGATACTTGGTGCTAATGATCAGTACACAAATCCGACTTGGCTCACCAAATTTTGTTCTTCTAGGTTGAAGCGTTCGTCTACAGTAGCAGTTTTTATATTTAGGTTTCCCTCTGTTCTCTCCTATATAGATAGATGAATTTGGAACTCTAAATACAACATGGTTTGTAGTAGCTGTTTGAAACTTGACAAAATAAAGTAGTTCTCAGTTTTGTCTCTATGATTTGTCTCCTCTTCAAGTAGCCAAAGCAGAGACTGTGGAAAAGCACTTTCATTGAGAGGGGTTGCCAAGCTTCTAAGAAATTACGTGTTTCCGAAATACCAGCAAATATTTTTTCACCCAATCTTGATGATACGTGGTGGTAATGAAAAGTACACAAATCCCACTTGGCTCACCAAATTTTGTTTTGCTAGGTTGAAGCCTTCGTTTACAGTAGCAGTTTTTATTTTCAGATTTCACTCCGTTCTCTCCTATATAGATAGATGAATTTGGAATTCTAAACCCAACATGGTTTGTAGTATCTCTTTGAAACTTGACAAAATAAAGGAGTTCTCAGTTTTGTCTCTATGGATTGTTTCCTCTTCAAGTAGCCCTAGGCATAGACTGTGGAAAAGCACTTTCATTGAGAGGGGTTGCCAAGCTTGTAAGAAATAACCAGTTTCCGAAATAAAAGCAAATAATTTTTCACCCAATCTTGATAATACTTGGTGGTAATGATCAGTACAAAAACTCCACTTGGCTCACCAAATTTTGTTCTTCTAGGTTTAAGCATTCGTTTACAGTAGCAGTTTTTATATTTAGATTTCACTCTGTTCTCTCCTATATAGATAGATGAATTTGGAACTCTGAATCCAACATTGTTTCTAGTAGCTCTTTGAAACTTGACAAAATAAAGGAGTTCTCAGTTTTGTCTGTATGGTTTGTTTCCTCTTCAAGTAGCTCTAGGCACATACTGTGGAAAAGCACTTTCATTGAGAGGGGTTGCCAAGTTTCTAAGAAATAACGAGTTTCCGAAATACCAGCAAATATTTTTTCACCCAATCTTGATGATACTTGGTTGTAATGATCGGTACACAAATCCCGCTTTACTCACCAAATTTTGTTCTTCTAGGTTGAAGCGTTCGTGTACAGTAGCAGTTTTTATATTTAGGTTTCCCTCTGTTCTCTCCTATAGAGATAGATGAATTTGGAACTCTAAATCCAACATGGTTTGTAGTAGCTCTTTGAAACTTGACAAAATAAAGGAGTTCTTAGTTTTGTCTCTATGGTTTGTTTAATCTTTAAGGAGCCCTAGGCACACTGTGGAAAAGCACTATCATTGGTAGGGTCTGCCAAGCTTCTAAGAAATAACAAGTTTCCGAAATACCAGCAAATATTTTTTCACGCAATCTTGATGATACTTGGTGCTAATGATCAGTACACAAATCCCACTTGGCTTTTTGTTCTTCTAGGTTGAAGCGTTCGTCTCCAGCAGCAGTTTTTATATTTAGGTTTCCCTCTGTTCTCTCCTATATAGATAGATGAATTTGGAACTCTAAATACAACATGGTTTGTAGTAGCTCTTTGAAACTTGACAAAATAAAAGAGTTCGCAGTTTTGTCTCTATGTCTTGTTTCCTCTTTAAGTAGCCCTAGGCACAGACTGTGGAAAAGCACTTTCATTGAGAGGGGTTGCCAAGATTCTAAGAAATTACGAGTTTCCGAAATACCAGCAAATATTTTTTCACCCAATCTTGATGATACATGGTGGTAATGATCAGTACACAAATCCCACTTGGCTCATCAAATTTTGTTCCTCTAGGTTGAAGCGTTCGTCTACAGTAGCAGTTTTTATATTTAGGTTACCCTCTGTTCTCTTCTATATAGATAGATGAATTTGGAACTCTAAATCCAACATGGTTTGTAGTAGCTCTTTGAAACTTTACAAAATAAAGGAGTTCTCAGTTTTGTCTCTATGGTTTGTTTCCTCTTTAAGTAGCCCTAGACACAGACTCGGGAAAAGCACTTTCATTGAAAGTGGTTGCCAAGATTCCAAGAAATAACGAGTTTCCGAAATACCAGCAAATATTTTTTCACCCAATCTTGATGATACTTGGTGGTAATGATCGGTACACAAATCCCACTTAACTCACCAAATTTTGTTCTTCTAGGTTGAAGCGTTCGTGTACAGTAGCAGTTTTTATTATTAGGTTTACCTCTGTTCTCTCCTATATAGATATATGAATTTGGAACTCTAAATCCAACATGGTTTGTAGTAGCTCTTTGAAACTTGATAAAATAAAGGAGTTCTCAGTTTTGTCTCTATGGTTTGTTTCCTCTTCAAGTAGCCCTAGGCACAGACTGTGGAAAAGCACTTTCATTGAGATGGGTTGCCAAGCTTCTAAGAAATAACGAGTTTCCGAAATACCAGCAAATATTTTTTCAACCAATCTTGATGATACTTGGTGCTAATGATCACTACACAAATCCGACTTGGCTCACCAAATTTTGTTCTTCTAGGGTGAAGCGTTCGTCTACAGTAGCAGTTTTTATATTTAGGTTTCCCTCTGTTCTCTCCTATATAGATAGATGAATTTGGAACTCTAAATACAACATGGTTTGTAGTAGCTGTTTGAAACTTGACAAAATAAAGTAGTTCTCAGTTTTGTCTCTATGATTTGTCTCCTCTTCAAGTAGCCAAAGCAGAGACTGTGGAAAAGCACTTTCATTGAGAGGGGTTGCCAAGCTTCTAAGAAATTACGTGTTTCCGAAATACCAGCAAATATTTTTTCACCCAATCTTGATGATACGTGGTGGTAATGAAAAGTACACAAATCCACTTGGCTCACCAAATTTTGTTTTGCTAGGTTGAAGCCTTCGTTTACAGTAGCAGTTTTTATTTTCAGATTTCACTCCGTTCTCTCCTATATAGATAGATTAATTTGGAATTCTAAACCCAACATGGTTTGTAGTATCTCTTTGAAACTTGACAAAATAAAGGAGTTCTCAGTTTTGTCTCTATGGATTGTTTCCTCTTCAAGTAGCCCTAGTCATAGACTGTGGAAAAGCACTTTCATTGAGAGGGGTTGCCAAGCTTGTAAGAAATAACCAGTTTCCGAAATACCAGCAAATATTTTTTCACCCAATCTTGGTGATACTTGGTGGTAATGATAAGTACACTAACTCCAGTGGGCTCACCAACTTTTGTTCTTCTAGGTTGAAGCGTTCGTCTACAGTAGCAGTTTTTATATTTAGGTTTCCCTCTGTTCTCTCCTATATAGTTAGATGAATTTGGAACTCTAAATACAACATGGTTTGTAGTAGCTCTTTGAAACTTTACAATATAAAGTAGTTCTCAGTTTTGTCTCTGTGGTTTCTTTCCTCTTCAAGGAGCCCTAGGCACAGACTGTGGAAAAGCACTTTCATTGAGATGGGTTGACAAGCTTCTAAGAAATAACAGGTTTCCGAAATAACAGCAAATATTTTTTCAACCAATCTTGATGATACTTGGTGCTAATGATCAGAACACAAATCCCACTGGGCTCACCTAATTTTGTTCTTCTAGGTCGAAGCGTTCGTCTACTGTAGCAGTATTTATATTTGGGTTTCCCTCTGTTCTCTCCTATATAGTTAGATGAATTTTGACTTCTAAATCCAACATGGTTTGTAGTAGCTCTTTGAAACTTGACAAAATAAAGGAGTTCTCAGTTTTGTCTCTATGGTTTGTTTCCTCTTCAAGTAACCCTAGGCGCAGACTGTGGAAAAGCACTTTCATTGAGAGGGGTTGCCATGCTTCTAAGAAATTACGAGTTTCCGAAATACCAGCAAATATTTTTTCACCCAATCTTGATGATACATGGTGATAATGATCAGTACACAAATCCCACTTGGCTCACCAAATTTTGTTCGTCTAGTTTGAAGCGTTCGTCTACAGTAGCAGTTTTTATTTTCAGGATTCACTCTATTCACTCCTATATAGATAGATGAATTTGGAACTCTAAATCCAACATGGTTTGTAGTAGCTCTTTGAACTTGACAAAATAAAGGAGTTCTCAGTTTTGTCTCTATGGATTGTTTCCTCTTCAAGTAGCCCTAGGCATAGACAGTGGAAAATCTCTTTCATTGAGAGGGGTTGCCAAGCTTCTAAGAAATAACCAGTTTCCGAAATACCAGCAAATATTTTTTCACAATATCTTGATGATACTTGGTGGTAATGATCAGTACAGAAACTCAACTTGGCTCACCAAATTTTGTTCTTCTAGGTTTAAGCGTTCGTCTACCATAGCAGTTTTTATATTTAGGTTTCACTCTGTTCTCTCCTATATAGATAGATGAATTTGGAACTCTAAATCCAACATGGTTTCTAGTAGCTCTTTGAAACTTGACAAAATAAAGGAGTTCTCAGTTTTGTCTCTATGGTTTGTTTCCTCTTTAAGTAGCCCTAGGCATAGACTGTGGAAAAGCACTTTCATTGAGAGGGGTTGCCAAGCTTCTAAGAAATAAGCATTTTCCGAAATACCAGCAAATATTTTTTCACCCAATCTTGATGATACTTGGTGGTAATGATCGGTACACAAATCCCACTTTACTCACCAAATTTTGTTCTTCTAGGTTGAAGCCTTCGTTTACAGTAGCAGTTTTTATTTTCAGAT
>NW_027510923.1:0-29901 GCF_048772815.1 Callospermophilus lateralis
GTTCTCAGTTTTTTCGCTATGGTTTGTTTCCTTTTCAAGTAGCACTAGGCACAGACTGTGGAAAAGCCCTTTCATTGAGAGGGGTTCCCAAGCTTCTAAGAAATCACGAGTTTCCGAAATACCAGCAAATATTTTTTCACCCAATCTTGATGATACTTGGTGGTAATGATCAGTACACAAATCCCACTTGGTTCACCAAATTTTGTTCTTCTAGGTTGAAGCGTTCGTCTACAGTAGCAGTTTTTATATTTAGGGTTTCACTCTGTTCTCTCATATATAGATAGATGAATTTGGAACTCTAAATCCAACATGGTTTGTAGTAGCTCTTTGAAACTTGAAAAAATAAAGGAGTTCTCAGTTTTGTCTCTATGGTTTGTTTCCTCTTCAATTAGCCCTAGGCACAGACTGTGGAAAGCACTTTCATTGAGATGGGTTGCCAAGCCTCTACGAAATAACGAGTTTCCGAAATACCAGCAAATATTCTTTCACCCAATCTTGATAATACTTGTTGGTAATGATCAGTACACAAATCCCACTTGGCTCACCAAATTTTGTTCTTCTAGGTTGAAGCGTTCGTCTACAGTAGCAGTTTTTTATATTTAGGTTTCCCTCTGTTCTCTCCCATATAGATAGATGAATTTGGAACTCTAAATCCAACATGGTTGTAGTAGCTCTTTGAAACTTGACAAAATAAAGGAGTTCTCAGATTTGTCTCTATGGTTTGTTTCCTCTTTCAAGTAGCCCTAGGCACAGACTGTGGAAAAGCACTTTCATTGAGAGGGTTGCCAAGATTCTAAGAAATAACGAGTTTCCGAAATACCAGCAAATATTTTTTCAACCAATCTTGATGATACTTCGTGGTAATGATCAGTACACAAATCCCACTTGGCTCACCAAATTTTGTTCTTCTAGGTTGAAACATTCTTCTACAGTAGCAGTTTTTATATTTAGGTTTCCCTCTGTTCTCTCCTATATAGATAGATGAATTTGGAACTCTAAATCCAACATGGTTTGTAGTAACTCTTTGAAACTTGACAAAATAAAGGATTTCTCATTTTTGTCTCTATGTTTGTTTCCTCTTAAAGTAGTCCTAGGCACAGACTGTGGAAAGCACTTTCATTGAGATGGTTTGCCAAGCTTCTAAGAAATAACGAGTTTCCGAAATACCAGCAAATATTTTTTCACACAATCTTATTGATCCTTGCTGGTAATGATCAGTACATAAATCCCACTTGGCTCACCAAATTTTGTTCTTCTAGTTTGAAGCGTTCGTCTACAGTAGCAGTTTTTATATTTAGGTTTCCCTCTGTTCTCATCATATATAGATAGATGAATTTGGAACTCTAAATACAACATGGTTTGTAGTAGCTCTTTGAAACTTGACAAAATAAAGGAGTTCTCAGATTTGTCTCTATGGTTTGTTTCCTCTTCAAGTAGCCCTAGGCACAGACTGTGAAAAGCACTTTCATTGAGAGGGGTTGCCAAGCTTCTAAGACATCAACGAGTTTCCGAAATACCAATAAATATTTTTTCACCCAATCTTGATGATACTTGTTGCTAATAATCAGTACACAAATCCCACTTGGCTCACCAAATTTTGTTCTTCTAGGTTGAAGCGTTCGTGTACAGTAGCATTTTTTATATTTAGGTTTCCCTCTGTTCTCTCCTATACAGATAGATGAATTTGGAACTCTAAATCCAACATGGTTTGTAGTAGCTCTTTGAAACTTGACAAAATAAAGGAGTTCTCAGTTTTGTCTCTATGGTTTGTTTCCTCTTCAAGTAGCCCTAGGCACAGACTGTGGAAAGCGCTTTCATTGAGAGGGGTTGCCAAGTCTACGAAATAACGAGTTTCCGAAATACCAGCAAATATTTTTTCACCCCAAACTTGATGATACTTGGTGGTATGATCAGTACACAAATCCCACTTGGCTCACCAAATTTTGTTTTTCTAGGTTGAAGCGTTCGTCTACAGTAGCAGTTTTTATATTTAGGTTTCCCTCTGTTCTCTCGCATATAGATAGATGAATTTGGAACTCTAAATCCAACATGGTTTGTAGTAGCTCTTTGAAACTTGACAAAATAAAGGAGTTCTCAGATTTGTCCTATGGTTTGTTTCCTCTTCACGTAGCCCAAGGCACAGACTGTGGAAAAGCACTTTCATTGAGAGGGGTTGCCAAGCTTCTAAGAAATAACGAGTTTCCGAAATACCAGCAAATATTTTTTCACCCAATCTTGATGATACTTGTTGCTAATGATCAGTACACAAATCCCACTTGGCTCACCAAATTTTGTTCTTCTAGGTTGAAGCGTTCGTGTACAGTAGCAGTTTTTATATTTAGGTCTCCTCTGTTCTCTCCTATACAGATAGATGAATTTGGAACTCTAAATCCACATGGATTGTAGTAGCTCTTTTGAAACTTGACAAAATAAAGGAGTTCTCAGTTTTTTCGCTATGGTTTGTTTCCTTTTCAAGTAGCACTAGGCACAGACTGTGGAAAAGCCCTTTCATTGAGAGGGGTTCCCAAGCTTCTAAGAAATCACGAGTTTCCGAAATACCAGCAAATATTTTTTCACCCAATCTTGATGATACTTGGTGGTAATGATCAGTACACAAATCCCACTTGGTTCACCAAATTTTGTTCTTCTAGGTTGAAGCGGTTCGTCTACAGTAGCAGTTTTTATATTTAGGTTTCACTCTGTTCTCTCATATATAGATAGATGAATTTGGAACTCTAAATCCAACATGGTTTGTAGTAGCTCTTTGAAACTTGACAAAATAAAGGAGTTCTCAGTTTTGTCTCTATGGTTTGTTTCCTCTTCAATTAGCCCTAGGCACAGACTGTGGAAAGCACTTTCATTGAGATGGGTTGCCAAGCCTCTACGAAATAACGAGTTTCCGAAATACCAGCAAATATTTGTTCACCCAATCTTGATAATACTTGTTGGTAATGATCAGTACAAAATCCCACTTGGCTCACCAAATTTTGTTCTTCTAGGTTGAAGCGTTCGTCTACAGTAGCAGTTTTATATTTAGGTTTCCCTCTGTTCTCTCCCATATAGATAGATGAATTTGGAACTCTAAATCCAACATGGTTTGTAGTAGCTCTTTGAAACTTGACAAAATAAAGGAGTTCTCAGATTTGTCTCTATGGTTTGTTTCCTCTTCAAGTAGCCCTAGGCACAGACTGTGGAAAAGCACTTTCATTGAGAGGGGTTGCCAAGATTCTAAGAAATAACGAGTTTCCGAAATACCAGCAAATATTTTTTCAACCAATCTTGATGATACTTCGTGGTAATGATCAGTACACAAATCCCACTTGGCTCACCAAATTTTGTTCTTCTAGGTTGAAACATTCTTCTACAGTAGCAGTTTTTATATTTAGGTTTCCCTCTGTTCTCTCCTATATAGATAGATGAATTTGGAACTCTAAATCCAACATGGTTTGTAGTAACTCTTTGAAACTTGACAAAATAAAGGATTTCTCATTTTTGTCTCTATGGTTTGTTTCCTCTTAAAGTAGTCCTAGGCACAGACTGTGGAAAGCACTTTCATTGAGATGGTTTGCCAAGCTTCTAAGAAATAACGAGTTTCCGAAATACCAGCAAATATTTTTTCACACAATCTTATTGATCCTTGCTGGTAATGATCAGTACATAAATCCCACTTGGCTCACCAAATTTTGTTCTTCTAGTTTGAAGCGTTCGTCTACAGTAGCAGTTTTTATATTTAGGTTTCCCTCTGTTCTCTCATATATAGATAGATGAATTTGGAACTCTAAATACAACATGGTTTGTAGTAGCTCTTTGAAACTTGACAAAATAAAGGAGTTCTCAGATTTGGTCTCTATGGTTTGTTTCCTCTTCAGTAGCCCTAGGCACAGACTGTGGAAAAGCACTTTCATTGAGAGGGGTTGCCAAGCTTCTAAGACATCACGAGTTTCCGAAATACCAATAAATATTTTTTCACCCAATCTTGATGATACTTGTTGCTAATAATCAGTACACAAATCCCACTTGGCTCACCAAATTTAGTTCTTCTAGGTTGAAGCGTTCGTGTACAGTAGCATTTTTATATTTAGGTTTCCCTCTGTTCTCTCCTATACAGATAGATGAATTTGGAACTCTAAATCCAACATGGTTTGTAGTAGCTCTTTGAAACTTGACATAATAAAGGAGTTCTCAGTTTTGTCTCTATGGTTTGTTTCCTCTTCAAGTAGCCCTAGGCACACACTGTGGAAAGCACTTTCATTGAGAGGGGTTGCCAAGCTTCTACGAAATAACGAGTTTCCGAAATACCAGCAAATATTTTTTCACCGAATCTTGATAATACTTGGTGGTAATGATCAGTACACAAATCTCACTTGGCACACCAAATTTTGTTCTTCTAGGTTGAAGCGTTCGTCTACAGTAGCAGTTTTTATATTTAGGTTTCCCTCTGTTCTCTCATATATAGATAGATGAATTTGGAACTCTAAATCCAACATGGTTTGTAGTAGCTCTTTGAAATTGACAAAATAAAGGAGTTCTCAGTTTTGTCTCTATGGTTTGTTTCCTCTTCAAGTAGCCCTAGGCACAGACTGTGGAAAGCGCTTTCATTGAGAGGGGTTGCCAAGTCTACGAAATAACGAGTTTCCGAAATACCAGCAAATATTTTTTCACCCATTCTTGATGATACTTGGTGGTAATGATCAGTACACAAATCCCACTTGGCTCACCAAATTTTGTTCTTCTAGGTTGAAGCGTTCGTCTACAGTAGCAGTTTTTATATTTAGGTTTCCCTCTGTTCTCTCGCATATAGATAGATGAATTTGGAACTCTAAATCCAACATGGTTTGTAGTAGCTCTTTGAAACTTGACCAAAAAAAGGAGTTCTCAGTTTTTTCGCTATGGTTTGTTTCCTCTTCAAGTAGCCCTAGGCACAGACTGTGGAAAAGCACTTTCATTGAGAGGGGTTCCCAAGCTTCCAAGAAATCACGAGTTTCTGAAATACCAGCAAATATTTTTTCACCCAATCTTAATGATACTTGTTGCTAATGATCAGTACACAAATCCCACTTGGCTCACCAAATTTTGTTCTTCTAGGTTGAAGCGTTCGTGTACAGTAGCAGTTTTTATATTTAGGTCTCCCTCTGTTCACTCCTATACAGATAGATGAATTTGGAACTCTAAATCCAACATGGTTTGTAGTAGCTCTTTGAAACTTGACAAAATAAATGAGTTCTCAGTTTTTTCGCTATGGTTTGTTTCCTCTTCAAGTGGCACTAGGCACAGACTGTGGAAAAGCCCTTTCATTGAGAGGGGTTCCCAAGCTTCTAAGAAATCACGAGTTTCCGAAATACCAGCAAATATTTTTTCACCCAATCTTGATGATACTTGGTGGTAATGATCAGTACACAAATCCCACTTGGTTCACCAAATTTTGTTCTTCTAGGTTGAAGCGTTCGTCTACACTAGCAGTTTTTATATTTAGGTTTCACTCTGTTCTCTCATATATAGATAGATGAATTTGGAACTCTAAATCCAACATGGTTTGTAGTAGCTCTTTGAAACTTGGCAAAATAAAGGAGTTCTCAGTTTTGTCTCTATGGTTTGTTTCCTCTTCAAGTAGCCCTAGGCACAGACTGTGGAAAGCACTTTCATTGAGATGGGTTGCCAAGCTTCTAAGAAATAACGAGTTTCCGAAATACCAGCAAATATTTTTTCACACAATCTTGTTGATACTTGGTGGTAATGATCAGTACACAAATCCCACTTGGCTCACCAAATTTTGTTCTTCTAGGTTGAAGCGTTTGTCTACAGTAGCAGTTTTTATATTTAGGTTTCTCTTTGTTCTCTCCTATATAGATAGATGAATTTGGAACTCTAAATCCAACATGGTTTGTAGTAGCTCTTTGAAACTTGGCAAAATAAAGGAGTTCTCAGTTTTGTCTCTAAGGTTTGTTTCCTCTTCAAGTAGCCCTAGGCACAGACTGTGGAAAAGCACTTTCATTGAGAGGGGTTGCCAAGCTTCTAAGAAATAACGAGTTTCCGAAATACCAGCAAATATTTTTTCACCCAATCTTGATGATACTTGTTGCTAATGATCAGTACACAAATCCCACTTGGCTCACCAAATTTTGTTCTTCTAGGTTGAAGCGTTCGTGTACAGTAGCAGTTTTTATATTAAGGTTTCCCTCTGTTCTCTCCTATACAGATAGAAGAATTTGGACTCTAAATCCAACATGGTTTTTAGTAGCTCTTTGAAACTTGAGAAAATAAATGAGTTCTCAGTTTTGTCTCTATGGTTTGTTTCCTGTTCAAGTAGCCCTAGGCACAGAATCTGGAACACACTTTCATTGAGAGGGGTTGCCAAGCTTCTAAGAAATTACGAGTTTCCAAAATACCAGCAAATATTTTTTCACCCAATCTTGATGATACTTGGTGCTAATGATCAGTACACAAATCACACTTGGCTCACCAAATTTTGTTCTTCTAGGTTGAAGCGTTCGTCTACAGTAGCAGTTTTTATATTTAGGTTTCCCTCTGTTCTCTACTATATAGATTGATGAATTTGGAACTCTAAATCCAACATGGTTTGTAGTAACTCTTTGAAACTTGACAAAATAAAGGAATTCTCAGCTTTATCTCTATGGTTTGTTTCCTCTTAAAGTAGTCCTAGGCACAGACTGTGGAAAGCACTTTCATTGAGATGTTTTGCCAAGCTTCTAAGAAATAACGAGTTTCCGAAATACCAGCCAATATTTTTTCACACAATCTTATTGATCCTTGCTGGTAATAATCAGTACATAAATCCCACTTGGCTCACCAAATTTTGTTCTTCTAGTTTGAAGCGTTCGTCTACAGTAGCAGTTTTTATATTTAGGTTTCTCTCTGTTCTCTCTATATAGATAGATGAATTTCTAACTCTAAATCCATAATGGTTTGTAGTAGCTCTTTTAAACTTGACAAAATAAAGGAGTTCTCAGATTTGTCTCTATGGTTTGTTTCCTCTTCAAGTAGCCCTAGGCACAGACTGTGGAAAAGCACTTTCATTGAGAGGGGTTGCCAAGCTTCTAAGAAATAACGAGTTTCCGAAATACCAGCAAATATTTTTTCACCCAATGTTGATGATACTTGGTGCTAATGATCAGTACACAAATCACACTTGGCTCACCAAATTTTGTTCTTCTAGGTTGAAGCGTTCGTCTACAGTAGCAGTTTTTATATTTAGGTTTCCCTCTGTTCTCTCATATATAGATAGATGAATTTGGAACTCTAAATCCAACATGGTTTGTAGTAGCTCTTTGAAACTTGACAAAATAAAGGAGTTCTCAGATTTGTCTCTATGGTTTGTTTCCTCTTCAAGTAGCCCTAGGCACAGACTGTGGAAAAGCACTTTCATTGAGAGGGGTTGCCAAGATTCTAAGAAATAACGAGTTTCCGAAATACCAGCAAATATTTTTTCAACCAATCTTGATGATACTTCGTGGTAATGATCAGTACACAAATCCCACTTGGCTCACCCAATTTTGTTCTTCTAGGTTGAAACATTCGTCTACAGTAGCAGTTTTTATATTTAGGTTTCCCTCTGTTCTCTCCTATATAGATAGATGAATTTGGAACTCTAAATCCAACATGGTTTGTAGTAACTCTTTGAAACTTGCCAAAATAAAGGATTTCTCAGCTTTATCTCTATGGTTTGTTTCCTCTTAAAGTAGTCCTAGGCACAGACTGTGGAAAGCACTTTCATTGAGATGGTTTGCCAAGCTTCTAAGAAATAACGAGTTTCCGAAACACCAGCAAATATTTTTTCACACAATCTTATTGATCCTTGCTGGTAATGATCAGTACATAAATCCCACTTGGCTCACCAAATTTTGTTCTTCTAGTTTGAAGCGTTCGTCTACAGTAGCAGTTTTTATATTTAGGTTTCCCTCTGTTCTCTCATATATAGATAGATGAATTTGGAACTCTAAATCCAACATGGTTTGTAGTAGCTCTTTGAAACTTGACAAAATAAAGGAGTTCTCAGATTTGTCTCTATGGTTTGTTTCCTCTTCAAGTAGCCCTAGGCACAGACTGTGGAAAAGCACTTTCATTGAGAGGGGTTGCCAAGCTTCTAAGACATCACGAGTTTCCGAAATACCAATAAATATTTTTTCACCCAATCTTGATGATACTTGTTGCTAATAATCAGTACACAAATCCCACTTGGCTCACCAAATTTAGTTCTTCTAGGTTGAAGCGTTCGTGTACAGTAGCATTTTTTATATTTAGGTTTCCCTCTGTTCTCTCCTATACAGATAGATGAATTTGGAACTCTAAATCCAACATGGTTTGTAGTAGCTCTTTGAAACTTGACATAATAAAGGAGTTCTCAGTTTTGTCTCTATGGTTTGTTTCCTCTTCAAGTAGCCCTAGGCACACACTGTGGAAAGCACTTTCATTGAGAGGGGTTGCCAAGCTTCTACGAAATAACGAGTTTCCGAAATACCAGCAAATATTTTTTCACCGAATCTTGATAATACTTGGTGGTAATGATCAGTACACAAATCTCACTTGGCACACCAAATTTTGTTCTTCTAGGTTGAAGCGTTCGTCTACAGTAGCAGTTTTTATATTTAGGTTTCCCTCTGTTCTCTCATATATAGATAGATGAATTTGGAACTCTAAATCCAACATGGTTTGTAGTAGCTCTTTGAAACTTGACAAAATAAAGGAGTTCTCAGTTTTGTCTCTATGGTTTGTTTCCTCTTCAAGTAGCCCTAGGCACAGACTGTGGAAAGCGCTTTCATTGAGAGGGGTTGCCAAGTCTACGAAATAACGAGTTTCCGAAATACCAGCACATATTTTTTCACCCATTCTTGATGATACTTGGTGGTAATGATCAGTACACAAATCCCACTTGGCTCACCAAATTTTGTTCTTCTAGGTTGAAGCGTTCGTCTACAGTAGCAGTTTTTATATTTAGGTTTCCCTCTGTTCTCTCGCATATAGATAGATGAATTTGGAACTCTAAATCCAACATGGTTTGTAGTAGCTCTTTGAAACTTGACCAAAAGAAGGAGTTCTCAGTTTTTCGCTATGGTTTGTTTCCTCTTCAAGTAGCCCTAGGCACAGACTGTGGAAAAGCACTTTCATTGAGAGGGTTCCCAAGCTTCCAAGAAATCACGAGTTTCTGAAATACCAGCAAATATTTTTCACCCAATCTTAATGATACTTGGTGGTAATGATCAGTACACAAATCCCACTTGGCTCAACAAATTTTGTTCTTCTAGGTTAGAGCGTTCGTCTACAGTAGCAGTTTTATATTTACGTTTCTCTCTGTTCTCTCCTATATAGATAGATGAATTTGGAACTCTAAATCCAACATGGTTTGTAGTAGCTCTTTGAAACTTGACAAAATAAAGGAGTTCTCAGATTTGTCTCTATGGTTTGTTTCCTCTTCACGTAGCCCAAGGCACAGACTGTGGAAAAGCACTTTCATTGAGAGGGGTTGACAAGCTTCTAAGAATAACGAGTTTCCGAAATATCAGCAAATATTTTTTCACCCAATCTTGATGATACTTGTTGCTAATGATCAGTACACAAATCCCACTTGGCTCACCAAATTTGTTCTTCTAGGTTGAAGCGTTCGTGTACAGTAGCAGTTTTATATTTAGGTCTCCCTCTGTTCTCTCCTATACAGATAGATGAATTGGAACTCTAAATCCAACATGGTTTGTAGTAGCTCTTTGAAACTTGACAAAATAAAGGAGTTCTCAGTTTTTGTCTCTATGGTTTGTTTCCTCTTCAATTAGCCCTAGGCACAGACTGTGGAAAGCACTTTCATTGAGATGAGTTGCCAAGCTTCTAAGAAATAACGAGTTTCCGAAATACCAGCAAATATTTTTTCACACAATCTTGTTGATACTTGGTGGTAATGATCAGTACACAAATCCCACTTGGCTCACCAAATTTTGTTCTTCTAGGTTGAAGCGTTTGTCTACAGTAGCAGTTTTTATATTTAGGTTTTCTTTGTTCTCTCCTATATAGATAGATGAATTTGGAACTCTAAATCCAACATGGTTTGTAGTAACTCTTTGAAACTTGACAAAATAAAGGTTTTCTCAGCTTTATCTCTATGGTTTGTTTCCTCTTAAAGTAGTCCTAGGCACAGACTGTGGAAAGCACTTTCATTGAGATGTTTTGCCAAGCTTCTAAGAAATAACGAGTTTCCGAATACCAGCAAATATTTTTTCACACAATCTTATTGATCCTTGCTGGTAATGATCAGTACATAAATCCCACTTGGCTCACCAAATTTTGTTCTTCTAGTTTGAAGCGTTCGTCTACAGTAGCAGTTTTTATATTTAGGTTTCCCTCTGTTCTCTCATATATAGATAGATGAATTTGGAACTCTAAATCCAACATGGTTTGTAGTAGCTCTTTGAAACTTGGCAAAATAAAGGAGTTCTCAGTTTTGTCTCTATGGTTTGTTTCCTCTTCAAGTAGCCCTAGGCACAGACTGTGGAAAAGCACTTTCATTGAGAGGGGTTGCCAAGCTTCTAAGAAATAACGAGTTTCCGAAATACCAGCAAATATTTTTTCACCCAATCTTGATGATACTTGTTGCTAATGATCAGTACACAAATCCCACTTGGCTCACCAAATTTGTTCTTCTAGGTTGAAGCGTTCGTGTACAGTAGCAGTTTTTATATTAAGGTTTTCCCTCTGTTCTCTCCTATACAGATAGATGAATTTGGAACTCTAAATCAAAACATGGTTTGTAGTAGCTCTTTGAAACTTGAGAAAATAAATGAGTTCTCAGTTTTGTCTCTTATGTTTGTTTCCTGTTCAAGTAGCCCTAGGCACAGACTGTGGAAAAGCACTTTCATTTAGAGGGGTTGCCAAGTCTACGAAATAATGAGTTTCCGAAATACCAGCAAATATTTTTCACCCAATCTTGATGATACTTGGTGGTAATGATCAGTACACAAATCCTACTTGGCTCACCAAATTTTGCTCTTCTATTTTGAAGCGTTCGTCTACAGTAGCAGTTTTTATATTTAGGTTTCATTCTGTTTTCTCCTATATAGAAAGATGAATTTGGAACTCTAAATCCAACATGGTTTGCAGTAGCTCTTTGAAACTTGACAAAATAAAGGAGTTCTCAGTTTTGTCGCTATGGTTTTTTCCTCTTCATGTAGCGCTAGGCACAGACTGTGGAAAAGCACTTTCATTGAGAGGGGTTGCCAAGCTTCTAATAAATCACGAGTTTCCGAAATACCAATAAATATTTTTTCACCCAATCTTGATGATACTTGTTGCTAATAATCAGTACACAAATCCCACTTGGCTCACCAAATTTAGTTCTTCTAGGTTGAAGCGTTCGTGTACAGTAGCATTTTTTATATTTAGGTTGCCCTCTGTTCTCTCCTATACAGATAGATGAATTTGGAACTCTAAATCCAACATGGTTTGTAGTAGCTCTTTGAAACTTGACAAAATAAAGGAGTTCTCAGTTTTGTCTCTATGGTTTGTTTCCTCTTCAAGTAGCCCTAGGCACACACTGTGGAAAGCACTTTCATTGAGAGGGGTTGCCAAGCTTCTACGAAATAACGAGTTTCCGAAATACCAGCAAATATTTTTTCACACAATCTTGTTGATACTTGGTGGTAATGATCAGTACACAAATCCCACTTGGCTCAACAAATTTTGTTCTTCTAGGTTGAAGAGTTTGTCTACAGTAGCAGTTTTTATATTTAGGTTTCTCTTTGTTCTCTCCTATATAGATAGATGAATTTGGAACTCTAAATCCAACATGGTTTGTAGTAGCTCTTTGAAACTTGGCAAAATAAAGGAGTTCTCAGTTTTGTCTCTATGGTTTGTTTCCTCTTCAAGTAGCCCTAGGCAGAGACTGTGGAAAAGCACTTTCATTGAGAGGGGTTGCCAAGCTTCTAAGAAATAACGAGTTTCCGAAATACCAGCAAATATTTTTTCACCCAATCTTGATGATACTTGGTGGTAATGATCAGTACACAAATCCTACTTGGCTCACCAAATTTTGTTCTTCTATTTTGAAGCGTTCGTCTACAGTAGCAGTTTTTATATTTAGGTTTCATTCTGTTCTCTCCTATATAGAAAGATGAATTTGGAACTCTAAATCCAACATGGTTTGCAGTAGCTCTTTGAAACTTGACAAAATAAAGGAGTTCTCAGTTTTGTCGCTATGGTTTTTTCCTCTTCAAGTAGCCCTAGGCACAGACTGTGGAAAAGCACTTTCATTGAGAGGGGTTGCCAAGCTTCTAAGAAATCACGAGTTTCCGAAATACCAATAAATATTTTTTCACCCAATCTTGATGATACTTGTTGCTAATAATCAGTACACAAATACCACTTGGCTCACCAAATTTAGTTCTTCTAGGTTGAAGCGTTCGTGTACAGTAGCATTTTTTATATTTAGGTTTCCCTCTGTTCTCTCCTATACAGATAGATGAATTTGGAACTCTAAATCCAACATGGTTTGTATTAGCTCTTTGAAACTTGACAAAATAAAGGAGTTCTCAGTTTTGTCTCTATGGTTTGTTTCCTCTTCAAGTAGCCCTAGGCACAGACTGTGGAAAGCGCTTTCATTGAGAGGGGTTGCCAAGTCTACGAAATAACGAGTTTCCGAAATACCAGCAAATATTTTTTCACCCAAACTTGATGATACTTGGTGGTAATGATCAGTACACAAATCCCACTTGGCTCACCAAATTTTGTTTTTCTAGGTTGAAGCGTTCGTCTACAGTAGCAGTTTTTATATTTAGGTTTCCCTCTGTTCTCTCGCATATAGATAGATGAATTTGGAACTCTAAATCCAACATGGTTTGTAGTAGCTCTTTGAAACTTGACAAAATAAAGGAGTTCTCAGATTTGTCTCTATGGTTTGTTTCCTCTTCACGTAGCCCAAGGCACAGACTGTGGAAAAGCACTTTCATTGAGAGGGGTTGCCAAGCTTCTAAGAAATAACGAGTTTCCGAAATACCAGCAAATATTTTTTTACCCAATCTTGATGATACTTGTTGCTAATGATCAGTACACAAATCCCACTTGGCTCACCAAATTTTGTTCTTCTAGGTTGAAGCGTTCGTGTACAGTAGCAGTTTTTATATTTAGGTCTCCCTCTGTTCTCTCCTATACAGATAGATGAATTTGGAACTCTAAATCCAACATGGTTTGTAGTAGCTCTTTGAAACTTGACAAAATAAAGGAGTTCTCAGTTTTTTCGCTATGGTTTGTTTCCTCTTCAAGTAGCACTAGGCACAGACTGTGGAAAAGCCCTTTCATTGAGAGGGGTTCCCAAGCTTCTAAGAAATCACGAGTTTCCGAAATACCAGGAAATATTTTTTCACCCAATCTTGATGATACTTGGTGGTAATGATCAGTACACAAATCCCACTTGGTTCACCAAATTTTGTTCTTCTAGGTTGAAGCGTTCGTCTACAGTAGCAGTTTTTATATTTAGGTTTCACTCTGTTCTCTCATATATAGATAGAAGAATTTGGAACTCTAAATCCAACATGGTTTGTAGTAGCTCTTTGAAACTTGACAAAATAAAGGAGTTCTCAGTTTTGTCTCTATGGTTTGTTTCCTCTTCAATTAGCCCTAGGCACAGACTGTGGAAAGCACTTTCATTGAGATGGGTTGCCAAGCCTCTACGAAATAACGAGTTTCCGAAATACCAGCAAATATTCTTTCACCCAATCTTGATAATACTTGTTGGTAATGATCAGTACACAAATCCCACTTGGCTCACCAAATTTTGTTCTTCTAGGTTGAAGCGTTCGTCTACAGTAGCAGTTTTTATATTTAGGTTTCCCTCTGTTCTCTCCCATATAGATAGATGAATTTGGAACTCTAAATCCAACATGGTTTGTAGTAGCTCTTTGAAACTTGACAAAATAAAGGAGTTCTCAGATTTGTCTCTATGGTTTGTTTCCTCTTCAAGTAGCCCTAGGCACAGACTGTGGAAAAGCACTTTCATTGAGAGGGGTTGCCAAGATTCTAAGAAATAACGAGTTTCCGAAATACCAGCAAATATTTTTTCAACCAATCTTGATGATACTTCGTGGTAATGATCAGTACACAAATCCCACTTGGCTCACCCAATTTTGTTCTTCTAGGTTGAAACATTCGTCTACAGTAGCAGTTTTTATATTTAGGTTTCCCTCTGTTCTCTCCTATATAGATAGATGAATTTGGAACTCTAAATCCAACATGGTTTGTAGTAACTCTTTGAAACTTGACAAAATAAAGGATTTCTCATTTTTGTCTCTATGGTTTGTTTCCTCTTAAAGTAGTCCTAGGCAGAGACTGTGGAAAGCACTTTCATTGAGATGGTTTGCCAAGCTTCTAAGAAATAACGAGTTTCCGAAATACCAGCAAATATTTTTTCACACAATCTTATTGATCCTTGCTGGTAATGATCAGTACATAAATCCCACTTGGCTCACCAAATTTTGTTCTTCTAGTTTGAAGCGTTCGTCTACAGTAGCAGTTTTTATATTTAGGTTTCCCTCTGTTCTCTCATATATAGATAGATGAATTTGGAACTCTAAATACAACATGGTTTGTAGTAGCTCTTTGAAACTTGACAAAATAAAGGAGTTCTCAGATTTGTCTCTATGGTTTGTTTCCTCTTCAAGTAGCCCTAGGCACAGACTGTGGAAAAGCACTTTCATTGAGAGGGGTTGCCAAGCTTCTAAGACATCAAGAGTTTCCGAAATACCAAAAATATTTTTTCATCCAATCTTGATGATACTTGTTGCTAATAATCAGTACACAAATCCCACTTGGCTCACCAAATTTAGTTCTTCTAGGTTGAAGCGTTCGTGTACAGTAGCATTTTTTATATTTAGGTTTCCCTCTGTTCTCTCCTATACAGATAGATGAATTTGGAACTCTAAATCCAACATGGTTTGTAGTAGCTCTTTGAAACTTGACATAATAAAGGAGTTCTCAGTTTTGTCTCTATGGTTTGTTTCCTCTTCAAGTAGCCCTAGGCACACACTGTGGAAAGCACTTTCATTGAGAGGGGTTGCCAAGCTTCTACGAAATAACGAGTTTCCGAAATACCAGCAAATATTTTTTCACCGAATCTTGATAATACTTGGTGGTAATGATCAGTACACAAATCTCACTTGGCACACCAAATTTTGTTCTTCTAGGTTGAAGCGTTCGTCTACAGTAGCAGTTTTTATATTTAGGTTTCCCTCTGTTCTCTCATATATAGATAGATGAATTTGGAACTCTAAATCCAACATGGTTTGTAGTAGATCTTTGAAATTGACAAAATAAAGGAGTTCTCAGTTTTGTCTCTATGGTTTGTTTCCTCTTCAAGTAGCCCTAGGCACAGACTGTGGAAAGCGCTTTCATTGAGAGGGGTTGCCAAGTCTACGAAATAACGAGTTTCCGAAATACCAGCAAATATTTTTTCACCCATTCTTGATGATACTTGGTGGTAATTATCAGTACACAAATCCCACTTGGCTCACCAAATTTTGTTCTTCTAGGTTGAAGCGTTCGTCTACAGTAGCAGTTTTTATATTTAGGTTTCCCTCTGTTCTCTCGCATATAGATAGATGAATTTGGAACTCTAAATCCAACATGGTTTGTAGTAGCTCTTTGAAACTTGACCAAAAAAAGGAGTTCTCAGTTTTTTCGCTATGGTTTGTTTCCTCTTCAAGTAGCCCTAGGCACAGACTGTGGAAAAGCACTTTCATTGAGAGGGGTTCCCAAGCTTCCAAGAAATCACGAGTTTCTGAAATACCAGCAAATATTTTTTCACCCAATCTTAATGATACTTGGTGGTAATGATCAGTACACAAATCCCACTTGGCTCAACAAATTTTGTTCTTCTAGGTTGAAGCGTTCGTCTACAGTAGCAGTTTTTATATTTAGGTTTCTCTCTGTTCTCTCCTATATAGATAGATGAATTTGGAACTCTAAATCCAACATGGTTTGTAGTAGCTCTTTGAAACTTGACAAAATAAAGGAGTTCTCAGATTTGTCTCTATGGTTTGTTTCCTCTTCACGTAGCCCAAGGCACAGACTGTGGAAAAGCACTTTCATTAAGAGGGGTTGCCAAGCTTCTAAGAAATAACGAGTTTCCGAAATACCAGCAAATATTTTTTCACCCAATCTTGATGATACTTGTTGCTAATGATCAGTACACAAATCCCACTTGGCTCACAAAATTTTGTTCTTCTAGGTTGAAGCGTTCGTCTACACTAGCAGTTTTTATATTTAGGTTTCACTCTGTTCTCTCATATATAGATAGATGAATTTGGAACTCTAAATCCAACATGGTTTGTAGTAGCTCTTTGAAACTTGACAAAATAAAGGAGTTCTCAGTTTTGTCTCTATGGTTTGTTTCATCTTCAATTAGCCCTAGGCACAGACTGTGGAAAGCACTTTCATTGAGATGGGTTGCCAAGCTTCTAAGAAATAACGAGTTTCCGAAATACCAGCAAATATTTTTTCACACAATCTTGTTGATACTTGGTGGTAATGATCAGTACACAAATCCCACTTGGCTCACCAAATTTTGTTCTTCTAGGTTGAAGCGTTTGTCTACAGTAGCAGTTTTTATATTTAGGTTTCTCTTTGTTCTCTCCTATATAGATAGATGAATTTGGAACTCTAAATCCAACATGGTTTGTAGTAGCTCTTTGAAACTTGGCAAAATAAAGGAGTTCTCAGTTTTGTCTCTATGGTTTGTTTCCTCTTCAAGTAGCCCTAGGCACAGACTGTGGAAAAGCACTTTCATTGAGAGGGGTTGCCAAGCTTCTAAGAAATAACGAGTTTCCGAAATACCAGCAAATATTTTTTCACCCAATCTTGATGATACTTGTTGCTAATGATCAGTACACAAATCCCACTTGGCTCACCAAATTTTGTTCTTCTAGGTTGAAGCGTTCGTGTACAGTAGCAGTTTTTATATTAAGGTTTCCCTCTGTTCTCTCCTATACAGATAGATGAATTTGGACTCTAAATCCAACATGGTTTTTAGTAGCTCTTTGAAACTTGAGAAAATAAATGAGTTCTCAGTTTTGTCTCTATGGTTTGTTTCCTGTTCAAGTAGCCCTAGGCACAGAATCTGGAACACACTTTCATTGAGAGGGGTTGCCAAGCTTCTAAGAAATTACGAGTTTCCAAAATACCAGCAAATATTTTTTCACCCAATCTTGATGATACTTGGTGCTAATGATCAGTACACAAATCACACTTGGCTCACCAAATTTTGTTCTTCTAGGTTGAAGCGTTCGTCTACAGTAGCAGTTTTTATATTTAGGTTTCCCTCTGTTCTCTCCTATATAGATTGATGAATTTGGAACTCTAAATCCAACATGGTTTGTAGTAACTCTTTGAAACTTGACAAAATAAAGGAATTCTCAGCTTTATCTCTATGGTTTGTTTCCTCTTAAAGTAGTCCTAGGCACAGACTGTGGAAAGCACTTTCATTGAGATGTTTTGCCAAGCTTCTAAGAAATAACGAGTTTCCGAAATACCAGCAAATATTTTTTCACACAATCTTATTGATCCTTGCTGGTAATAATCAGTACATAAATCCCACTTGGCTCACCAAATTTTGTTCTTCTAGTTTGAAGCGTTCGTCTACAGTAGCAGTTTTTATATTTAGGTTTCTCTCTGTTCTCTCTATATAGATAGATGAATTTGGAACTCTAAATCCATAATGGTTTGTAGTAGCTCTTTTAAACTTGACAAAATAAAGGAGTTCTCAGATTTGTCTCTATGGTTTGTTTCCTCTTCAAGTAGCCCTAGGCACAGACTGTGGAAAAGCACTTTCATTGAGAGGGGTTGCCAAGCTTCTAAGAAATAACAAGTTTCCGAAATACCAGCAAATATTTTTTCACCCAATCTTGATGATACTTGGTGCTAATGATCAGTACACAAATCACACTTGGCTCACCAAATTTTGTTCTTCTAGGTTGAAGCGATCGTCTACAGTAGCAGTTTTTATATTTAGGTTTCCCTCTGTTCTCTCATATATAGATAGATGAATTTGGAACTCTAAATCCAACATGGTTTGTAGTAGCTCTTTGAAACTTGACAAAATAAAGGAGTTCTCAGATTTGTCTCTATGGTTTGTTTCCTCTTCAAGTAGCCCTAGGCACAGACTGTGGAAAAGCACTTTCATTGAGAGGGGTTGCCAAGATTCTAAGAAATAACGAGTTTCCGAAATACCAGCAAATATTTTTTCAACCAATCTTGATGATACTTCGTGGTAATGATCAGTACACAAATCCCACTTGGCTCAACAAATTTTGTTCTTCTAGGTTGAAGCGTTCGTCTACAGTAGCAGTTTTTATATTTAGGTTTCTCTCTGTTCTCTCCTATATAGATAGATGAATTTGGAACTCTAAATCCAACATGGTTTGTAGTAGCTCTTTGAAACTTGACAAAATAAAGGAGTTCTCAGATTTGTCTCTATGGTTTGTTTCCTCTTCACGTAGCCCAAGGCACAGACTGTGGAAAAGCACTTTCATTGAGAGGGGTTCCCAAGCTTCTAAGAAATCACGAGTTTCCGAAATACCAGCAAATATTTTTTCACCCAATCTTGATGATACTTGGTGGTAATGATCAGTACACAAATCCCACTTGGTTCACCAAATTTTGTTCTTCTAGGTTGAAGCGTTCGTCTACACTAGCAGTTTTTATATTTAGGTTTCACTCTGTTCTCTCATATATAGATAGATGAATTTGGAACTCTAAATCCAACATGGTTTGTAGTAGCTCTTTGAAACTTGACAAAATAAAGGAGTTCTCAGTTTTGTCTCTATGGTTTGTTTCCTCTTCAATTAGCCCTAGGCACAGACTGTGGAAAGCACTTTCATTGAGAGGGGTTCCCAAGCTTCTAAGAAATCACGAGTTTCCGAAATACCAGCAAATATTTTTTCACACAATCTTGTTGATACTTGGTGGTAATGATCAGTACACAAATCCCACTTGGCTCACCAAATTTTGTTCTTCTAGGTTGAAGCGTTTGTCTACAGTAGCAGTTTTTATATTTAGGTTTCTCTTTGTTCTCTCCTATATAGATAGATGAATTTGGAACTCTAAATCCAACATGGTTTGTAGTAGCTTTTGAAACTTGGCAAAATAAAGGAGTTCTCAGTTTTGTCTCTATGGTTTGTTTCCTCTTCAAGTAGCCCTAGGCACAGACTGTGGAAAAGCACTTTCATTGAGAGGGGTTGCCAAGCTTCTAAGAAATAACGAGTTTCCGAAATACCAGCAAATATTTTTTCACCCAATCTTGATGATACTTGTTGCTAATGATCAGTACACAAATCCCACTTGGCTCACCAAATTTTGTTCTTCTAGGTTGAAGCGTTCGTGTACAGTAGCAGTTTTTATATTAAGGTTTCCCTCTGTTCTCTCCTATACAGATAGATGAATTTGGAACTCTACATCCAACATGGTTTTTAGTAGCTCTTTGAAACTTGAGAAAATAAATGAGTTCTCAGTTTTGTCTCTATGGTTTGTTTCCTGTTCAAGTAGCCCTAGGCACAGAATCTGGAAAACCACTTTCATTGAGAGGGGTTGCCAAGCTTCTAAGAAATAACGAGTTTCCGAAATACCAGCAAATATTTTTTCACCCAGTCTTGATGATAGTTGGTGGTAATGATCAGTACACAAATCCCACTTGGCTTACCAAATTTTGTTCTTCTAGGTTGAAGCGTTCGTCTACAGTAGCAGTTTTTATATTTAGGTTTCCCTCTGTTCTCTCCTATATAGATAGATGAATTTGGAACTCTAAATCCAACATGCTTTGTAGTAGCTCCTTGAAACTTGACAAAATAAAGGAGTTCTCAGTTTTGTCTCTATGGTTTGTTTCCTCTTCAAGTAGCCCTAGGCACAGACTGTGGAAAAGCACTTTCATTGAGAGGGGTTGCCAAGCTTCTAAGAAATAACGAGTTTCCGAAATACTAGCAAATATTTTTTCACCCAATCTTGATGATACTTGGTGGTAATGATCAGTACACAAGTCCCACTTGGCTCACCAAATTTTGTTCTTCTTGGTTGAAGCGTTCGTGTACAGTAGCAGTTTTTATATTTAGGTTTCACTCTGTTCTCTCCTATACAGATAGATGAATTTGGAACTCTAAATCCAACATGGTTTGTAGTAGCTCTTTGAAACTTGACAAAATAAAGGAGTTCTCAGTTTTGTCTCTATGGTTTGTTTCATCTTCAAGTAGCCCTAGGCACAAACTGTGGAAAGCACTTTCATTGAGAGTGGTTGCCAAGCTTCTAAGAAATCACGAGTTTCCGAAATACCAGCAAATATTTTTTCACCCAATCTTGATAATACTTGGTGGTAATGATCAGTACACAAATCCCACTTGGCTCACCAAATTTTGTTCTTCTAGGTTGAAGCGTTCGTCTACAGTAGCAGTTTTTATATTTAGGTTTCCCTCTGTTATCTCCCATATAGATAGATAATTTGGAACTCTAAATCCAACATGGTTTGTAGTAGCTCTTTGAAACTTGACAAAATAAAGGAGTTCTCATTTTTGTCTCTATGGTTTGTTTCCTCTTCAAGTAGCCCTAGGCACAGACTTTGGAAAGCACTTTCATTGAGAGGGGTTGCCAAGCTTCTAAGAAATAACGAGTTTCCGAAATACCAGCAAATATTTTTTCACCCAATCTTGATGATAGTTGGTGGTAATGATCAGTACACAAATCCCACTTGGCTTACCAAATTTTGTTCTTCTAGGTTGAAGCGTTCGTCTACAGTAGCAGTTTTTATATTTAGGTTTCCCTCTGTTCTCTCCTATATAGATAGATGAATTTGGAACTCTAAATCCAACATGCTTTGTAGTAGCTCCTTGAAACTTGACAAAATAAAGGAGTTCTCAGTTTTGTCTCTATGGTTTGTTTCATCTTCAAGTAGCCCTAGGCACAGACTGTGGAAAGCACTTTCATTGAGAGTGGTTGCCAAGCTTCTAAGAAATCACGAGTTTCCGAAATACCAGCAAATATTTTTTCACCCAATCTTGATGATACTTTGTGGTAATGATCAGTACACAAATCCCACTTGGCTCACCAAATTTTGTTCTTCTAGGTTGAAGCGTTCGTCTACAGTAGCAGTTTTTATATTTAGGTTTCACTCTGTTCTCTCATATATAGATAGATGAATTTGGAACTCTAAATCTAACATGGTTTGTAGTAGCTCTTTGAAACTTGACAAAATAAAGGAGTTCTCAGTTTTGTCTCTATGGTTTGTTTCCTCTTCAATTAGCCCTAGGCACAGACTGTGGAAAGCACTTTCATTGAGATGGGTTGCCAAGCTTCTAAGAAATAACGAGTTTCCGAAATACCAGCAAATATTTTTTCACACAATCTTGTTGATACTTGGTGGTAATGATCAGTGCACAAATCCCACTTGGCTCACCAAATTTTGTTCTTCTAGGTTGAAGCGTTTGTCTACAGTAGCAGTTTTTATATTTAGGTTTCTCTTTGTTCTCTCCTATATAGATAGATGAATTTGGAACTCTAAATCCAACATGGTTTTTAGTAGCTCTTTGAAACTTGACAAAATAAAGGAGTTCTCAGTTTTGTCTCTATGGTTTGTTTCCTCTTCAAGTAGCCCTAGGCACAGACTGTGGAAAAGCACTTTCATTGAGAGGGGTTCCCAAGCTTCCAAGAAATCACGAGTTTCTGAAATACCAGCAAATATTTTTTCACCCAATCTTGATGATACTTGGTGGTAATGATCAGTACACAAATCCCACTTGGCTCACCAAATTTTGTTCTTCTAGGTTGAAGCGTTCGTCTACAGTAGCAGTTTTTATATTTAGGTTTCTCTCTGTTCTCTCCTATATAGATAGATGAATTTGGAACTCTAGATCCAACATGGTTTGTAGTAGCTCTTTGAATCTTGACAAAATAAAGGAGTTCTCAGATTTGTCTCTATGGTTTGTTTCCTCTTCACGTAGCCCAAGGCACAGACTGTGGAAAAGCACTTTCATTGAGAGGGGTTGCCAAGCTTCTAAGAAATAACGAGTTTCCGAAATACCAGCAAATATTTTTTCACCCAATCTTGATGATACTTGTTGCTAATGATCAGTACACAAATCCCACTTGGCTCACCAAATTTTGTTCTTCTAGGTTGAAGCGTTCGTGTACAGTAGCAGTTTTTATATTTAGGTCTCCCTCTGTTCTCTCCTATACAGATAGATGAATTTGGAACTCTAAATCCAACATGGTTTGTAGTAGCTCTTTGAAACTTGACAAAATAAAGGAGTTCTCAGTTTTTTCGCTATGGTTTGTTTCCTCTTCAAGTAGCACTAGGCACAGACTGTGGAAAAGCCCTTTCATTGAGAGTGGTTCCCAAGCTTCTAAGAAATCACGAGTTTCCGAAATACCAGCAAATATTTTTTCACCCAATCTTGATGATACTTGGTGGTAATGATCAGTACACAAATCCCACTTGATTCACCAAATTTTGTTCTTCTAGGTTGAAGCGTTCGTCTACAGTAGCAGTTTTTATATTTAGGTTTCCCTCTGTTCTCTCATATATAGATAGATGAATTTGGAACTCTAAATCCAACATGGTTTGTAGTAGCTCTTTGAAACTTGACAAAATAAAGGAGTTCTCAGATTTGTCTCTATGATTTGTTTCCTCTTCAAGTAGCCCTAGGCACAGACTGTGGAAACGCACTTTCATTGAGAGGGGTTGCCAAGATTCTAAGAAATAACGAGTTTCCGAAATACCAGCAAATATTTTTTCAACCAATCTTGATGATACTTCGTGGTAATGATCAGTACACAAATCCCACTTGGCTCACCAAATTTTGTTCTTCTAGGTTGAAGCATTCTCTACAGTAGCAGTTTTTATATTTAGGTTTCACTCTGTTCTCTCCTATATAGATAGATGAATTTGGAACTCTAAATTCAACATGGTTTGTAGTAACTCTTTGAAACTTGACAAAATAAAGGAGTTCTCAGCTTTGTCTCTGTGGTTTGTTTCCTCTTAAAGTAGTCCTAGGCACAGACTGTGGAAAGCACTTTCATTGAGATGGTTTGCCAAACTTCTATGAAATAAGGAGTTTCCGAAATACCAGCAAATATTTTTTCACACAATCTTGTTGATCCTTGCTGGTAATGATCAGTACATAAATCCCACTTGGCTCACCAAATTTTGTTCTTCTAGTTTGAAGCGTTCGTCTACAGTAGCAGTTTTTATATTTAGGTTTCTCTCTGTTCTCTCTATATAGATAGATGAATTTGGAACTCTAAATCCAACATGGTTTGTAGTAGCTCTTTGAAACTTGACAAAATAAAGGAGTTCTCAGATTTGTCTCAATGGTTTTTTTCCTCTTCAAGTAGCCCTAGGCACAGACTGTGGAAAAGCACTTTCATTGAGAGGGGTTGCCAAGCTTCTAAGAAATAACGAGTTTCCGAAATACCAGCAAATATTTTTTCACCCAATCTTGATGATACTTGGTGGTAATGATCAGTACACAAATCCCACTTGGCTTACCAAATTTTGTTTTTCTAGGTTGAAGCGTTCATCTACAGTAGCAGTTTTTATATTTAGGTTTCCCTCTGTTCTCTCCTATATAGATAGATGAATTTGGAACTCTAAATCCAACATGCTTTGTAGTAGCTCCTTGAAACTTGACAAAATAAAGGAGTTCTCAGTTTTGTCTCTATAGTTTGTTTCCTCTTCAAGTAGCCCTAGGCACAGACTGTGGAAAAGCACTTTCATTGAGAGGGGTTGCCAAGCTTCTAAGAAATAACGAGTTTCCAAAATACTAGCAAATATTTTTTCACCCAATCTTGATGATACTTGTTGCTAATGATCAGTACACAAATCCCACTTGGCTCACCAAATTTTGTTCTTCTTGGTTGAAGCGTTCGTGTACAGTAGCAGTTTTTATATTTAGGTTTCACTCTGTTCTCTCCTATACAGATAGATGAATTTGGAACTCTAAATTAAAACATGGTTTGTAGTAGCTCTTTGAAACATGACAAAATAAAGGAGTCCTCAGATTTGTCTCTATGGTTTGTTTCCTCTTCAAGTAGCCCTAGGCACAGGCTGTGGAAAAGCACTTTCATTGAGAGGGGTTGCCAAACTTCTAAGAAATAACGCGTTTCCGAAATACCAGCAAATATTTTTTCACCCAATCTTGATGATACTTGGTGGTAATGATCAGTACACAAGTCCAACTTGGCTTACCAAATTTTGTTCTTCTAGGTTGAAGCGTTCGTCTACAGTAGCAGTTTTTATATTTAGGTTTCCCTCTGTTCTCTCCTATATAGATAGATGAATTTGGAAATCTAAATCCAACATGCTTTGTAGTAGCTCCTTGAAACTTGACAAAATAAAGGAGTTCTCAGTTTTGTCTCTATGGTTTGTTTCCTCTTAATGTAGCCCAAGGCACAGACTGTGGAAAAGCACTTTCATTGAGAGGGGTTGCCAAGCTTCTAAGAAATAACGAGTTTCCGAAATACCAGCAAATATTGTTTCACCCAATCTTGATGATACTTGTTGCTAATCATCAGTACACACATCCCACTTGGCTCACCAAATTTAGTTCTTCTACGTTGAAGCGTTCGTGTACAGTAGCAGTTTTTATATTTAGGTTTCCCTCTGTTCTCTCCTATACAGATAGATGAATTTGGAACTCTAAATCCAACATGGTTTGTAGTAGCTCTTTGAAACTTGACAAAATATAGGAGTTCTCAGTTTTGTCTCTATGGTTTGTTTCCTCTTCAAGTAGCTCTAGGCACAGACTGTGGAAAGCACTTTCATTGAGAGGGGTTGCCAAGCTTCTAAGAAAATACGAGTTTCCGAAATACCAGCAAATATTTTTTCACCCAATCTTGATAATACTTGGTGGTAATGATCAGTACACATATCCCACTTGGCTCACCAAATTTTGTTCTTCTAGGTTGAAGCGTTCGTCTACAGTAGCAGTTTTTATATTTAGGTTTCCCTCTGTTCTCTCCCATATAGATAGATGAATTTGGAACTCTAAATCCAGAATGGTTTGTAGTAGCTCTTTGAAACTTGACAAAATAAAGAACTTCTCTGTTTTGTCTCTATGGTTTGTTTCCTCTTCAAGGAGCCCTAGGCACAGACTGTGGAAAAGCACTTTCATTGAGATGGGTTGCCAAGCTTCTAAGAATTAACGAGTTTAGGATATACCAGCAAATATTTTTTCACCCAATCTTGATGATACTTGGTGGTAATGATCAGTACACAAATCCCACTTGGCTCACGAAATTTTGTTTTTCTAGTTCGAAGCTTTCGTCTACTGTAGCAGTTTTTATATTTAGGTTTCCCTCTGTTCTCTCCTATATAGATAGATGAATTTGGAACTCTAAATTCAACATGGTTTGTAGTAGCACTTTGAAAACTTGACAAAATAAAGGAGTTCTCAGTTTTGTCTCTATGGTTTATTTCCTCTTCAAGTAGCCCTAGGCAAAGACTGTAGAAAGAACTTTCATTGAGAGGGGTTGCCAAGCTTCTAAGAAATAACGAGTTTCCGAAATACCAGCAAATATTTTTTCACCCAATCTTGAAAATACTTGGTGGTAATAATCAGTACACAAGTCCCACTTGGCACACCAAATTTTGTTCTTCTAGGGTGAAGCGTTCGTCGACAGTAGCAGTTTTATATTTAGGTTTCACTCTGTTATCACATATATAGATAGATGAATTTGGAACACTAAATCCAACATGGTTTGTAGTAGCTCTTTGAAACTTGACAAAATAAAGGAGTTCTCAGTTTTGTCTCTATGGTTTGTTTCCTCTTCAAGTAGCCCTAGGCACAGACTGTGGAAAAGCACTTTCATTGAGATGGGTTGCCAAGCTTCTAAGAAATATCGAGTTTCCGAAATACCAGCAAATATTTTTTCAATTAAACTTGATGATACTTAGTGGTAATGATCAGTACAAAAATCCCAGTTGGCTCACCAAATTTTCTTCTTCTAGTATGAAGCATTCGTCTTCAGTAGCAGTTTTTATATTTAGGTTTCCCTCTGTTCTCTCCTATATAGATAGGTGAATTTGGAACTCTATATCCAACATGGTTTGTAGTAGCTCTTTGAAACTTGACAAAATAAAGGAGTTCTCAGATTTGTCTCTATGGTTTGTTTCCTCTTCAAGTAGCCCTAGGCACAGACTGTGGAAAAGCACTTTCATTGAGAGGGGTTGCCAAGCTTCTAAGAAATAAGGAGTTTCCGAAATACCAGCAAATATTTTTTCACCCAATCTTGATGATACTTGGTGGTAATGATCAGTACACAAATCCCACTGGGCTCACCAAATTTTGTTCTACTAGGTTGAAGCGTTCGTCTACAATAGCAGTTTTTATATTTAGGTTTCCCTCTGTTCTCTCATATATAGATAGATGAATTTGGAACTCTATATCCAACATGGTTTGTAGTAGCTCTTTGAAACTTGACAAAATACAGGAGTTCTCAGTTTTGTCTCTATGGTTTGTTTCCTCTTCAAGTAGCCCTAGGCACAGACTGTGGAAAAGCACTTTCATTGAGATGGGTTGCCAAGCTTCTACGAAATAACGAGTTTCCGAAATACCAGCAAATATTTTTTCACCCAAATTTGATGATTCTTGGTGGTAATGATCAGTACACAAATCCCACTTGGCTCACGAAATTTTGTTCTTCTAGGTTGAAGCGTTCGTCTACAGTAGCAGTTTTTATATTTAGGTTTCCCTCTGTTCTCTCCTATAGAGATAGATGAATTTGGAACTCTAAATCCAACATGGTTTGTAGTAGCTCTTTGAAACTTGACAAAATAAAGAAGTTCTCAGTTTTGTCTCTATGGTTTGTTTTTTCTTCAAGTAGCCCTAGGCACAGACTGTGGAAAGCACTTTCATTGAGATTGGTTGCCAAGCTTCTACGAAATAACGAGTTTCCGAAATACCAGCAAATATATTTTCACCCAATCTTGATAATTCTTGGTGGTAATGTTCAGTACACAAGTCCCACTTGGCTCACCAAATTTTGTTCTTCTAGGTTGAAGCGTTCGTCTACAGTAGCAGTTTTTATATTTAGGTTTCACTCTGTTTTCTCATATATAGATAGAAGAATTTGGAACTCTAAATCCAACATGGTTTGTAGTAGCTCTTTGAAATTAACAAAATAAAGGAGTTCTCAGTTTTGTCTCTATGGTTTGTTTCATCTTCAAGTAGTCCTAGCCACAGACTGTGGAAAAGCACTTTCATTGAGAGGGGTTGCCAAGCTTCTAAGAAAGAACGAGTCTCCGAAATACCAGCAAATATTTTTTCACCCAATCTTGATGATACTTGTTGCTAATGATCAGTACACAAATCCCACTTAGCTCACGAAATTTAGATCTTCTAGGTTGAAGCGTTCGTGTACAGTAGCAGTTTTTATATTTAGGTTTCCCTCTGTTCTCTCCTATATAGATAGATGAATTTGGAACTCTAAATCCAACATGGTTTGTAGTAGCTCTTTGAAACTTGACAAAATGAAGGAGTTCTCAGTTTTGTCTCTATGGTTTGTTACCTCTTATTGTAGCCCCAGGCACAGACTGTGGAAAGCACTTTCATTGAGATGGGTTGCCAACCTTCTACGAAATAACGAGTTTCCGAAATACCAGCAAATATTTTTTCACCCAATCTTGATGATACTTGGTGGTAGTGATCAGTACACAAATCCCACTTGGCTCACCAAATTTTGTTCTTCTAGGTTGAAGCGTTCGTCTACAGTAGCAGTTTTTATAATTAGGTTTCTCTCTGTTCTCTCCTATATAGATAGATGAATTTGGAACTCTAAATCCAACATGGTTTTTAGTAGCTCTTTGAAGCTTGACAAAATAAAGGAGTTCTCAGATTTTTCTCTATGGTTTGTTTCCTCTTCAAGTAGCCCTAGGCACAGACTGTGGAAAAGCCCTTTCATTGAGAGGGGTTCCCAAGCTTCTAAGAAATCACGAGTTTCCGAAATACCAGCAAATATTTTTTCACCCAATCTTGATGATACTTGGTGGTAATGATCAGTACACAAATCCCACTTGATTCACCAAATTTTGTTCTTCTAGGTTGAAGCGTTCGTCTACAGTAGCAGTTTTTATATTTAGGTTTCCCTCTGTTCTCTCATATATAGATAGATGAATTTGGAACTCTAAATCCAACATGGTTTGTAGTAGCTCTTTGAAACTTGACAAAATAAAGGAGTTCTCAGATTTGTCTCTATGATTTGTTTCCTCTTCAAGTAGCCCTAGGCACAGACTGTGGAAACGCACTTTCATTGAGAGGGGTTGCCAAGATTCTAAGAAATAACGAGTTTCCGAAATACCAGCAAATATTTTTTCAACCAATCTTGATGATACTTCGTGGTAATGATCAGTACACAAATCCCACTTGGCTCACCAAATTTTGTTCTTCTAGGTTGAAGCATTCTCTACAGTAGCAGTTTTTATATTTAGGTTTCCCTCTGTTCTCTCCTATATAGATAGATGAATTTGGAACTCTAAATTCAACATGGTTTGTAGTAACTCTTTGAAACTTGACAAAATAAAGGAGTTCTCAGCTTTGTCTCTGTGGTTTGTTTCCTCTTAAAGTAGTCCTAGGCACAGACTGTGGAAAGCACTTTCATTGAGATGGTTTGCCAAACTTCTATGAAATAAGGAGTTTCCGAAATACCAGCAAATATTTTTTCACACAATCTTGTTGATCCTTGCTGGTAATGATCAGTACATAAATCCCACTTGGCTCACCAAATTTTGTTCTTCTAGTTTGAAGCGTTCGTCTACAGTAGCAGTTTTTATATTTAGGTTTCTCTCTGTTCTCTCTATATAGATAGATGAATTTGGAACTCTAAATCCAACATGGTTTGTAGTAGCTCTTTGAAACTTGACAAAATAAAGGAGTTCTCAGATTTGTCTCAATGGTTTTTTTCCTCTTCAAGTAGCCCTAGGCACAGACTGTGGAAAAGCACTTTCATTGAGAGGGGTTGCCAAGCTTCTAAGAAATAACGAGTTTCCGAAATACCAGCAAATATTTTTTCACCCAATCTTGATGATACTTGGTGGTAATGATCAGTACACAAATCCCACTTGGCTTACCAAATTTTGTTTTTCTAGGTTGAAGCGTTCATCTACAGTAGCAGTTTTTATATTTAGGTTTCCCTCTGTTCTCTCCTATATAGATAGATGAATTTGGAACTCTAAATCCAACATGCTTTGTAGTAGCTCCTTGAAACTTGACAAAATAAAGGAGTTCTCAGTTTTGTCTCTATAGTTTGTTTCCTCTTCAAGTAGCCCTAGGCACAGACTGTGGAAAAGCACTTTCATTGAGAGGGGTTGCCAAGCTTCTAAGAAATAACGAGTTTCCGAAATACTAGCAAATATTTTTTCACCCAATCTTGATGATACTTGTTGCTAATGATCAGTACACAAATCCCACTTGGCTCACCAAATTTTGTTCTTCTTGGTTGAAGCGTTCGTGTACAGTAGCAGTTTTTATATTTAGGTTTCACTCTGTTCTCTCCTATACAGATAGATGAATTTGGAACTCTAAATTAAAACATGGTTTGTAGTAGCTCTTTGAAACATGACAAAATAAAGGAGTCCTCAGATTTGTCTCTATGGTTTGTTTCCTCTTCAAGTAGCCCTAGGCACAGGCTGTGGAAAAGCACTTTCATTGAGAGGGGTTGCCAAACTTCTAAGAAATAACGCGTTTCCGAAATACCAGCAAATATTTTTTCACCCAATCTTGATGATACTTGGTGGTAATGATCAGTACACAAGTCCAACTTGGCTTACCAAATTTTGTTCTTCTAGGTTGAAGCGTTCGTCTACAGTAGCAGTTTTTATATTTAGGTTTCCCTCTGTTCTCTCCTATATAGATAGATGAATTTGGAAATCTAAATCCAACA
>NW_027510924.1:0-29899 GCF_048772815.1 Callospermophilus lateralis
GTTTGAATTTTAGGTTTCACTCTGTTTTCTCCTACATAGATAGCTGTGTTTGGAATTCTAAATCAAACACGGTTTGTGCTAGCTCCTTGAAACTTGACCAAATGAAATAGTTCTAAGTTCTATCTCTATGGTTTGTTTCCTCTTGAAGTACCCCATGCAGAGACTGGCGAAAAACACTTTCGTTTGAAAGGGGTTGCCAAGCTTCCAAAAAACTACTAGTTTGCTGAAATCTCAGCAACATTTTTTCACCAAAACTTGATGATACTTGGTGGTAATGATCAGTTCACTAAGCCCACTTGGCTGCCCAATTTTACTCTTCTAGGTGTCAAGCGTTCGTTTCTAGTAACACTTTGAAATTTTAGGTTTCACTCTGTTTTCTGCTATATAGATAGATGTCTTTGAAACTCTAAATCAAACACGGTTTGTGCTAGCTCCGTGAAACTTGACAAAATGAAGTAGTTGTTAGTTCTATCTCTATGGTTTTTTTCCTCTTGAAGTACCCCATGCAGAGACTGGCAAAAACACTTTCGTTTGAAAGGGGTTGCCAAGCTTCCAAAAACTACTAGTTTGCTGAAATCTCAGCAAACATTTTTTCACCAAATCTTGATGATACTTGGTGGTAATGATCAGTTCACTAATCCCACTTGGCTGCCCAACTGTCACTCTTCTAGGTTCAAGCGTTCATTTCCAGTAACAGTTTGAATTTTTATTTTTTACTCTGTTTTCTGCTATATAGATAGATGTGTTTGAAACTCTAAATCAAACACGGTTTGTGCTAGCTAGGTGAAACTTGACAAAATGAAGTAGTTCTAAGTTCTATCTCTATGGTTTGTTTCCTCTTGAAGTACCCCATGCAGAGACTGGCGAAGAACACTTTCGTTTTAAAGGGGTTGCCAAGCTTCCAAAAAACTACTCGTTTGCTGAAATCTCAGCAAACATTTTTCACCAAATCTTGATGATACTTGGTGGTAATGATCAGTTCACTAAGCCCACTTGGCTGCCCAATTTTCACTCTTCTAGGTTCAAGCGTTCGTTTCCAGTAACACTTTGAATTTTTAGGTTTCACTCTGTTTTCTGCTATATAGATAGATGTGTTTGAAACTCTAAATCAAACACGGTTTGTGCTAGCTCCTTGAAACTTGACCAAATGAAGTAGTTCTAAGTTCTATCTCTATGGTTTGTTTCCTCTTGAAGTACCCCATGCAGAGACTGGCGAAAAACACTTTCGTTTTAAGGGGTTGCCAAGCTTCCAAAAAACTACTAGTTTGCTGAAATCTCAGCAAACATTTTTTCACCAAAACTTGATGATACTTTGTGGTAATGATCAGTTCACGAAGCCCACTTGGCTGCAAAATTTTTACTCTTCTAAGTTCACGCGTTCGTTTCCAGTAACACTTTGAAATTTTAGGTTTCACTCTGTTTTCTGCTATATAGATAGATGTCTTTGAAACTCTAAATCAAACACGGTTTGTGCTAGCTCCTTGAAACTTGACAAAATGAAAGTAGTTGTTAGTTCTAGCTCTATGGTTTTTTTCCTCTTGAAGTACCCCATGCAGAGACTGGCGAAAAACACTTTCGTTTTAAAGGGGTTGCCAAGGTTCCAAAAAAGTACTAGTTTGCTGAAATCTCAGCAAACATTTTTTCACCAAAACTTGATGATACTTGGTGGTAATGATCAGTTCACTAAGCCCACTTGGCTGCCCAATTTTTACTCTTCTAGGTTCAAGCGTTCGTTTCCAGTAACACTTTGAAATTTTAGGTTTCACTCTGTTTTCTGCTATATAGATAGATGTCTTTGAAACTCTAAATCAAACACGGTTTGTGCTAGCTCCTTGAAACTTGACAAACTGAAGTAGTTGTTAGTTCTATCTCTATGTTTTTTTCTTCTTGAAGTACCCCATGCAGAGACTGGCGAAAAACACTTTCGTTTGAAAGGGGTTGCCAAGCTTCCAACAAACTACTAGTTTGCTGAAATCTCAGCAAACATTTTTTCACCAAATCTTGATGATACTTGGTGGTAATGATCAGTTCACTAATCCCACTTGGCTGCCCAACTTTCACTCTTCTAGGTTCAAGCGTTCGTTTCCAGTAACACTTTGAATTTTTAGGTTTCACTCTGTTTTCTGCTATATAGATAGATGTGTTTGAAACTCTAAATCAAACACGGTTTGTGCTAGCTCCTTGAAACTTGACCAAATGAAGTAGTCCTATGTTCTATCTCTATGGTGTGTTTCCTCTTGAAGTACCCCATGCAGAGACTGGCGAAGAACACTTTCGTTTGAATGGGGTTGACAAGCTTCCAAAAAACTACTCCTTTGCTGAAATCTCAGCAAACATTTTTTCACCAAATCTTGATGATACTTGGTGGTAATGATCATTTCACTAAGCCCACTTGGCTGCCCAATTTTCACTCTTCTAGGTTCAAGCGTTCGTTTCCAGTAACACTTTGAATTTTTAGGTTTCACTCTGTTTTCTGCTATATAGATAGATGTGTTTGAAACTCTAAATCAAACACGGTTTGTGCTAGCTCCTTGAAACTTGACCAAATGAAGTAGTTCTAAGTTCTATCTCTATGGTTTGTTTCCTCTTGAAGTACCCCATGTAGAGACTGGCGAAAAACACTTTCGTTTGAAAGGGGTTGCCAAGCTTCCAAAAAACTACTAGTTTGCTGAAATCTCAGCAAACATTTTTTCACCAAATTTGATGATACTTGGTGGTAATGATCAGTTCACTAAGCCCACTTGGCTGCCCAATTTTCACTCTTCTAGGTTCAAGCGTTCGTTTCCAGTAACACTTTGAATTTTTAGGTTTCACTCTGTTTTCTGCTATATAGATAGATGTGTTTGAAACTCTAAATCAAACACGGTTTGTGCTAGCTCCTTGAAACTTGACCAAATGAAGTAGTCCTATGTTCTATCTCTATGGTTTGTTTCCTCTTGAAGTACCCCATGCAGAGACTGGCGAAAAACACTTTCGTTTTAAAGGGGTTTCCAAGCTTCCAAAAAACTACTAGTTTGCTGAAATCTCAGCAAACATTTTTTCACCAAAACTTGATGATACTTGGTGGTAATGATCAGTTCACTAAGCCCACTTGGCTGCCCAATTTTTACTCTTCTAGGTTCAAGCGTTCGTTTCCAGTAACACTTTGAAATTTTAGGTTTCACTCTGTTTTCTGCTATATAGATAGATGTCTTTGAAACTCTAAATCAAACACGGTTTGTGCTAGCTCCTTGAAACTTGACAAAATGAAGTAGTTCTAAGTTCTATCTCTATGGTTTTTTTCCTCTTGAAGTACCCCATGCAGAGACTGGCGAAAAACACTTTTGTTTGAAAGGGGTTGCCAAGCTTCCAAAAAACTACTAGTTTGCTGAAATCTCAGCAAACATTTTTTCACCAAATCTTGATGATACTTGGTGGTAATGATCAGTTCACTAATCCCACTTGGCTGCCCAATTTTCACTCTTCTAGGTTCAAGCGTTCGTTTCCAGTAACACTTTGAATTTTTAGGTTTCACTCTGTTTTCTGCTATATAGATAGATGTGTTTGAAACTCTAAATCAAACACGGTTTGTGCTAGCTCCTTGAAACTTGACCAAATGAAGTAGTCCTATGTTCTATCTCTATGGTTTGTTTCCTCTTGAAGTACCCCATGCAGAGACTGGTGAAAAACACTTTCGTTTTAAATAGGTTGCCGAGCTTCCAAAAAACTACTAGTTTGCTGAAATCTCAGCAAACATTTTTTCACCAAAACGTGATGATACTTGGTGGTAATGATCAGTTCACTAAGCCCACTTGGCTGCCCAATTTTTACTCTTCTAGGTTCAAGCGTTCGTTTCCAGTAACACTTTGAAATTTTAGGTTTCACTCTGTTTTCTGCTATATAGATAGATGTCTTTGAAACACTAAATCAAACACGGTTTGTGCTAGCTCCTTGAAACTTGACAAAATGAAGTAGTTGTTAGTTCTATCTATATGGTTTTTTTCCTCTTGAAGTACCCCATGCAGAGACTGGCGAAAAAAACTTTCGTTTGAAAGGGGTTGCCAAGCTTCCAAAAAACTACTAGTTTGCTGAAATCTCAGCAAACATTTTTTCACCAAATCTTGATGATACTTGGTGGTAATGATCAGTTCACTTATCCCACTTGGCTGCCCAACTTTCACTCTTCTAGGTTCAAGCGTTCGTTTCCAGTAACAGTTTGAATTTTTAGGTTTCACTCTGTTTTCTGCTATATAGATAGATGTGTTTGAAACTCTAAATCAAACACGGTTTGTGCTAGCTCCGTGAAACTTGACAAAATGAAGTAGTTCTAAGTTCTATCTCTATGGTTTGTTTCCTTTTGAAGTACCCCATGCAGAGACTGGCGAAGAACACTTTCGTTTGAAAGGGGTTGCCAAGCTTCCAAAAAACTACTCGTTTGCTGAAATCTCAGCAAATATTTTTTCACCAAATCTTGATGATACTTGGTGGTAATGATCAGTTCACTAATCCCACTTGGCTGCCCAACTTTCACTCTTCTAGGTTCAAGCGTTCGTTTCCAGTAACAGTTTGAATTTTTAGGTTTCACTCTGTTTTCTGCTATATAGATAGATGTGTTTGAAACTCTAAATCAAACACGGTTTGTGCTAGCTCCTTGAAACTTGACCAAATGAAGTAGTTCTAAGTTCTATCTCTATGGTTTGTTTCCTCTTGAAGTACCCCATTCAGAGACTGGCGAAAAACACTTCCGTTTGAAAGGGTTGCCAAGCTTCCAAAAAACTACTAGTTTGCTGAAATCTCAGCAAACATTTTTTCAGCAAATCTTGAGGATACTTGGTGGTAATGATCAGTTCACTAATCCCAGTTGGCTGCCCAAATTTTATTCTTCTAGGTTGAAGCTTTCGTTTCCAGTAACAGTTTGAATTTTAGGTTTCACTCTGTTTTCTCCTACATAGATAGCTGTGTTTGGAATTCTAAATCAAACACGGTTTGTGCTAGCTCCTTGAAACTTGACCAAATGAAATAGTTCTAAGTTCTATCTCTATGGTTTGTTTCCTCTTGAAGTACCCCATGCAGAGACTGGCGAAAAACACTTTCGTTTGAAAGGGGTTGCCAAGCTTCCAAAAAACTACTAGTTTGCTGAAATCTCAGCAAACATTTTTTCACCAATACTTGATGATACTTGGTGGTAATGATCAGTTCACTAAGCCCACTTGGCTGCCCAATTTTTACTCTTCTAGGTTCAAGCGTTCGTTTCTAGTAACACTTTGAAATTTTAGGTTTCACTCTGTTTTCTGCTATATAGATAGATGTCTTTGAAACTCTAAATCAAACACGGTTTGTGCTAGCTCCGTGAAACTTGACAAAATGAAGTAGTTGTTAGTTCTATCTCTATGGTTTTTTTCCTCTTGAAGTACCCCATGCAGAGACTGGCAAAAAACACTTTCGTTTGAAAGGGGTTGCCAAGCTTCCAAAAAACTACTAGTTTGCTGAAATCTCAGCAAACATTTTTTCACCAAATCTTGATGATACTTGGTGGTAATGATCAGTTCACTAATCCCACTTGGCTGCCCAACTGTCACTCTTCTAGGTTCAAGCGTTCATTTCCAGTAACAGTTTGAATTTTTATTTTTTACTCTGTTTTCTGCTATATAGATAGATGTGTTTGAAACTCTAAATCAAACACGGTTTGTGCTAGCTAGGTGAAACTTGACAAAATGAAGTAGTTCTAAGTTCTATCTCTATGGTTTGTTTCCTCTTGAAGTACCCCATGCAGAGACTGGCGAAGAACACTTTCGTTTTAAAGGGGTTGCCAAGCTTCCAAAAAACTACTCGTTTGCTGAAATCTCAGCAAACATTTTTTCACCAAATCTTGATGATACTTGGTGGTAATGATCAGTTCACTAAGCCCACTTGGCTGCCCAATTTTCACTCTTCTAGGTTCAAGCGTTCGTTTCCAGTAACACTTTGAATTTTTAGGTTTCACTCTGTTTTCTGCTATATAGATAGATGTGTTTGAAACTCTAAATCAAACACGGTTTGTGCTAGCTCCTTGAAACTTGACCAAATGAAGTAGTTCTAAGTTCTATCTCTATGGTTTGTTTCCTCTTGAAGTACCCCATGCAGAGACTGGCGAAAAACACTTTCGTTTTAAAGGGGTTGCCAAGCTTCCAAAAAACTACTAGTTTGCTGAAATCTCAGCAAACATTTTTTCACCAAAACTTGATGATACTTTGTGGTAATGATCAGTTCACGAAGCCCACTTGGCTGCAAAATTTTTACTCTTCTAAGTTCACGCGTTCGTTTCCAGTAACACTTTGAAATTTTAGGTTTCACTCTGTTTTCTGCTATATAGATAGATGTCTTTGAAACTCTAAATCAAACACGGTTTGTGCTAGCTCCTTGAAACTTGACAAAATGAAGTAGTTGTTAGTTCTAGCTCTATGGTTTTTTTCCTCTTGAAGTACCCCATGCAGAGACTGGCGAAAAACACTTTCGTTTTAAAGGGGTTGCCAAGGTTCCAAAAAAGTACTAGTTTGCTGAAATCTCAGCAAACATTTTTTCACCAAAACTTGATGATACTTGGTGGTAATGATCAGTTCACTAAGCCCACTTGGCTGCCCAATTTTTACTCTTCTAGGTTCAAGCGTTCGTTTCCAGTAACACTTTGAAATTTTAGGTTTCACTCTGTTTTCTGCTATATAGATAGATGTCTTTGAAACTCTAAATCAAACACGGTTTGTGCTAGCTCCTTGAAACTTGACAAACTGAAGTAGTTGTTAGTTCTATCTCTATGTTTTTTTCTTCTTGAAGTACCCCATGCAGAGACTGGCGAAAAACACTTTCGTTTGAAAGGGGTTGCCAAGCTTCCAACAAACTACTAGTTTGCTGAAATCTCAGCAAACATTTTTTCACCAAATCTTGATGATACTTGGTGGTAATGATCAGTTCACTAATCCCACTTGGCTGCCCAACTTTCACTCTTCTAGGTTCAAGCGTTCGTTTCCAGTAACACTTTGAATTTTTAGGTTTCACTCTGTTTTCTGCTATATAGATAGATGTGTTTGAAACTCTAAACCAAACACGGTTTGTGCTAGCTCCTTGAAACTTGACCAAATGAAGTAGTCCTATGTTCTATCTCTATGGTGTGTTTCCTCTTGAAGTACCCCATGCAGAGACTGGCGAAGAACACTTTCGTTTGAATGGGGTTGACAAGCTTCCAAAAAACTACTCCTTTGCTGAAATCTCAGCAAACATTTTTTCACCAAATCTTGATGATACTTGGTGGTAATGATCATTTCACTAAGCCCACTTGGCTGCCCAATTTTCACTCTTCTAGGTTCAAGCGTTCGTTTCCAGTAACACTTTGAATTTTTAGGTTTCACTCTGTTTTCTGCTATATAGATAGATGTGTTTGAAACTCTAAATCAAACACGGTTTGTGCTAGCTCCTTGAAACTTGACCAAATGAAGTAGTTCTAAGTTCTATCTCTATGGTTTGTTTCCTCTTGAAGTACCCCATGCAGAGACTGGCGAAAAACACTTTCGTTTGAAAGGGGTTGCCAAGCTTCCAAAAAACTACTAGTTTGCTGAAATCTCAGCAAACATTTTTTCACCAAATTTGATGATACTTGGTGGTAATGATCAGTTCACTAAGCCCACTTGGCTGCCCAATTTTCACTCTTCTAGGTTCAAGCGTTCGTTTCCAGTAACACTTTGAATTTTTAGGTTTCACTCTGTTTTCTGCTATATAGATAGATGTGTTTGAAACTCTAAATCAAACACGGTTTGTGCTAGCTCCTTGAAACTTGACCAAATGAAGTAGTCCTATGTTCTATCTCTATGGTTTGTTTCCTCTTGAAGTACCCCATGCAGAGACTGGCGAAAAACACTTTCGTTTTAAAGGGGTTTCCAAGCTTCCAAAAAACTACTAGTTTGCTGAAATCTCAGCAAACATTTTTTCACCAAAACTTGATGATACTTGGTGGTAATGATCAGTTCACTAAGCCCACTTGGCTGCCCAATTTTTACTCTTCTAGGTTCAAGCGTTCGTTTCCAGTAACACTTTGAAATTTTAGGTTTCACTCTGTTTTCTGCTATATAGATAGATGTCTTTGAAACTCTAAATCAAACACGGTTTGTGCTAGCTCCTTGAAACTTGACAAAATGAAGTAGTTCTAAGTTCTATCTCTATGGTTTTTTTCCTCTTGAAGTACCCCATGCAGAGACTGGCGAAGAACACTTTCGTTTGAAACTGGTTGCCAAGCTTCCAAAAAACTACTCGTTTGCTGAAATCTCAGCAAACATTTTTTCACCAAAACTTGATGATACTTGGTGGTAATGATCAGTTCACTAATCCCACTTGGCTGCCCAACTTTCACTCTTCTAGGTTCAAGCGTTCGTTTCCAGTAACACTTTGAATTGTTAGGTTTCACTCTGTTTTCTGCTATATAGATAGATGTGTTTGAAACTCTAAATCAAACACGGTTTGTGCTAGCTCCGTGAAACATGACAAAATAAAGTAGTTCTAAGTTCTATCTCTATGTTTTGTTTCCTCTTGAAGTACCCCATGCAGAGACTGGCGAAGAACACTTTCGTATGAAAGGGGTTGCCAAGCTTCCAAAAAACTACTAGTTTGCTGAAATCTCAGCAAACATTTTTTCACCAAATCTTGATGATACTTGGTGGTAATGATCAGTTCACTAAGCCCACTTGGCTGCCCAATTTTCACTCTTCTAGGTTCAAGCGTTCGATTCCAGTAACACTTTGAATTTTTAGGTTTCACTCTGTTTTCTGCTATATAGATAGATGTGTTTGAAACTCTAAATCAAACACGGTTTGTGCTAGCTAGTTGAAACTTGACCAAATGAAGTAGTTCTAAGTTCTATCTCTATGGTTTGTTTCCTCTTGAAGTACCCCATGCAGAGACTGGCGAAAAACACTTCCGTTTGAAAGGGGTTGCCAAGCTTCCAAAAAACTACTAGTTTGCTGAAATCTCAGCAAACATTTTTTCACCAAATCTTGATGATACTTGGTGGTAATGATCTGTTCACTAATCCCACTTGGCTGCCCAAATTTTATTCTTCTAGGTTGAAGCTTTCGTTTCCAGTAACAGTTTGAATTTTTAGGTTTCACTCTGTTTTCTCCTACATAGATAGCTGTGTTTGGAATTCTAAATCAAACACGGTTTGTACTAGCTCCTTGAAACTTGACCAAATGAAATAGTTCTAAGTTCTATCTCTATGGTTTGTTTCCTCTTGAAGTACCCCATGCAGAGACTGGCGAAAAACACTTTCGTTTGAAAGGGGTTGCCAAGGTTCCAAAAAAGTACTAGTTTGCTGAAATCTCAGCAAACATTTTTTCACCAAAACTTGATGATACTTGGTGGTAATGATCAGTTCACTAAGCCCACTTGGCTGCCCAATTTTTCCTCTTCTAGGTTCAAGCGTTCGTTTCCAGTAACACTTTGAAATTTTAGGTTTCACTCTGTTTTCTGCTATATAGATAGATGTCTTTGAAACTCTAAATCAAACACGGTTTGTGCTAGCTCCTTGAAACTTGACAAACTGAAGTAGTTGTTAGTTCTATCTCTATGTTTTTTTTCTTCTTGAAGTACCCCATGCAGAGACTGGCGATAAACACTTTCGTTTGAAAGGGGTTGCCAAGCTTCCAAAAAACTACTAGTTTGCTGAAATCTCAGCAAACATTTTTTCACCAAATTTGATGATACTTGGTGGTAATGATCAGTTCACTAAGCCCACTTGGCTGCCCAATTTTCACTCTTCTAGGTTCAAGCGTTCGTTTCCAGTAACACTTTGAATTGTTAGGTTTCACTCTGTTTTCTGCTATATAGATAGATGTGTTTGAAACTCTAAATCAAACACGGTTTGTGCTAGCTCCGTGAAACTTGACAAAATGAAGTAGTTCTAAGTTCTATCTCTATGGTTTGTTTCCTCTTGAAGTACCCCATGCAGAGACTGGCGAAGAACACTTCCGTTTGAAAGGGGTTGCCAAGCTTCCAAAAAACTACTAGTTTGCTGAAATCTCAGCAAACATTTTTTCACCAAATCTTGATGATACTTGGTGGTAATGATCAGTTCACTAAGCCCACTTGGCTGCCCAATTTTCACTCTTCTAGGTTCAAGCGTTCGTTTCCAGTAACACTTTGAATTTTTAGGTTTCACTCTGTTTTCTGCTATATAGATAGATGTGTTTGAAACTCTAAATCAAACACTGTTTTTGCTAGCTAGTTGAAACTTGACCAAATGAAGTAGTTCTAAGTTCTATCTCTATGGTTTGTTTCCTCTTGAAGTACCCCATGCAGAGACTGGCGAAAAACACTTCCGTTTGAAAGGGGTTGCCAAGCTTCCAAAAAACTACTAGTTTGCTGAAATCTCAGCAAACATTTTTTCACCAAATCTTGATGATACTTGGTGGTAATGATCAGTTCACTAATCCCACTTGGCTGCCCAAATTTTATTCTTCTAGGTTGAAGCTTTCGTTTCTAGTAACAGTTTGAATTTTTAGGTTTCACTCTGTTTTCTCCTACATAGATAGCTGTGTTTGGAATTCTAAATCAAACACGGTTTGTACTAGCGCCTTGAAACTTGACCAAATGAAATAGTTCTAAGTTCTATCTCTATGGTATGTTTCCTCTTGAAGTACCCCATGCAGAGACTGGCGAAAAACACTTTCGTTTGAAAGGGGTTGCCAAGCTTCCAAAAAACTACTAGTTTGCTGAAATCTCAGCAAACATTTTTTCACCAAAACTTGATGATACTTGGTGGTAATGATCAGTTCACTAAGCCCACTTGGCTGCCCAATTTTTACTCTTTTAGGTTCAAGCGTTCGTTTCCAGTAACACTTTGAAATTTTAGGTTTCACTCTGTTTTCTGCTATATAGATAGATGTCTTTGAAACTCTAAATCAAACACGGTTTGTGCTAGCTCCTTGAAACTTGACAAAATGAAGTAGTTGTTAGTTCTATCTCTATGGTTTTTTTCCTCTTGAAGTACCCCATGCAGAGACTGGCGAAAAAACACTTTCGTTTGAAAGGGGTTGCCAAGCTTCCAAAAAACTACTAGTTTGCTGAAATCTCAGCAAACATTTTTTCACCAAATCTTGATGATACTTGGTGGTAATGATCAGTTCACTAATCCCACTTGGCTGCCCAACTGTCACTCTTCTAGGTTCAAGCGTTCGTTTCCAGTAACAGTTTGAATTTTTAGGTTTCACTCTGTTTTCTGCTATATAGATAGATGTGTTTGAAACTCTATATCAAACACGGTTTGTGCTAGCTCCGTGAAACTTGACAAAATGAAGTAGTTCTAAGTTCTATCTCTATGGTTTGTTTCCTCTTGAAGTACCCCATGCAGAGACTGGCGAAGAACACTTTCGTTTGAAAGGGGTTGCCAAGCTTCCAAAAAACTACTCGTTTGCTGAAATCTCAGCAAGCATTTTTTCACCAAAACTTGATGATACTTGGTGGTAATGATCAGTTCACTAAGCCCACTTGGCTGCCCAATTTTTACTCTTCTAGGTTCACGCGTTCGTTTCCAGTAACACTTTGAATTTTTAGGTTTCACTCTGTTTTCTGCTATATAGATAGATGTCTTTGAAACTCTAAATGAAACACGGTTTGTGCTAGCTCCTTGAAACTTGACAAAATGAAGTAGTTGTTAGTTCTATCTCTATGGTTTTTTTCCTCTTGAAGTACCCCATGCAGAGACTGGCGAAAAACACTTTCGTTTGAAAGGGGTTGCCAAGCTTCCAAAAAACTACTAGTTTGCTGAAATCTCAGCAAACATTTTTTCACCAAATCTTGATGATACTTGGTGGTAATGATCAGTTCACTAATCCCACTTGGCTGCCCAACTTTCACTCTTCTAGGTTCAAGCGTTCGTTTCCAGTAACACTTTGAATTTTTAGATTTCACTCTGTTTTCTGCTATATAGATAGATGTGTTTGAAACTCTAAATCAAACACGGTTTGTGCTAGCTCCGTGAAACTTGACAAAATGAAGTAGTTCTAAGTTCTATCTCTATGGTTCGTTTCCTCTTGAAGTACCCCATGCAGAGACTGGCGAAGAACACTTTCGTTTGAAAATGGTTGCCAAGCTTCCAAAAAACTACTAGTTTGCTGAAATCTCAGCAAACATTTTTTCACCAAATCTTGATGATACTTGGTGGTAATGATCAGTTCACTAAGCCCACTTGGCTGCCCAATTTTCACTCTTCTAGGTTCAAGCGTTCGTTTCCAGTAACACTTTGAATTTTTAGGTTTCACTCTGTTTTCTGCTATATAGATAGATGTGTTTGAAACTCTAAATCAAACAAGGTTTGTGCTAGCTCCTTGAAACTTGACCAAATGAAGTAGTCCTATGTTCTATCTCTATGGTTTGTTTCCTCTTGAAGTACCCCATGCAGAGACTGGCGAAGAACACTTTCGTTTGAAAGGGGTTGCCAAGCTTCCAAAAAACTACTCGTTTGCTGAAATCTCAGCAAACATTTTTTCACCAAATCTTGATGATACTTGGTGATAATGATCAGTTCACTAAGCCCACTTGGCTGCCCAATTTTCACTCTTCTAGGTTCAAGCGTTCGTTTCCAGTAACACTTTGAATTTTTAGGTTTCACTCTGTTTTCTGCTATATAGATAGATGTGTTTGAAACTCTAAATCAAACACGGTTTGTGCTAGCTCCTTGAAACTTGACAAAATGAAGTAGTTCTAAGTTCTCTCTCTATGGTTTGTTTCCTCTTGAAGTACCCCATGCAGAGACTGGCGAAGAACACTTTCGTTTGAAAGGGGTTGCCAAGCTTCCAAAAAACTACTAGTTTGCTGAAATCTCAGCAAACATTTTTTCACCAAATCTTGATGATACTTGGTGGTAATGATCAGTTCACTAATCACACTTGGCTGCCCAACTTTCACTCTTCTAGGTTCAAGCGTTCGTTTCCAGTAACAGTTTGAATTTTTAGGTTTCACTCTGTTTTCTGTTATATAGATAGATGTGTTTGAAACTCTAAATCAAACACGGTTTGTGCTAGCTCCGTGAAACTTGACAAAATGAAGTAGTTCTAAGTTCTATCTCTATGGTTTGTTTCCTCTTGAAGTAACCCATGCAGAGACAGGCGAAGAACACTTTCGTTTGAAAGGGGTTGCCAAGCTTCCAAAAAACTACTAGTTTGCTGAAATCTCAGCAAACATTTTTTCACCAAATCTTGATGATACTTGGTGGTAATGATCAGTTCACTAAGCCCACTTGGCTGCCCAATTTTCACTCTTCTAGGTTCAAGCGTTCGTTTCCAGTAACACTTTGAATTTTTAGGTTTCACTCTGTTTTCTGCTATATAGATAGATGTGTTTGAAACTCTAAATCAAACACTGTTTTTGCTAGCTTGTTGAAACTTGACCAAATGAAGTAGTTCTAAGTTCTATCTCTATGGTTTGTTTCCTCTTGAAGTACCCCATGCAGAGACTGGCGAAAAACACTTCCGTTTGAAAGGGGTTGCCAAGCTTCCAAAAAACTACTAGTTTGCTGAAATCTCAGCAAACATTTTTTCACCAAATCTTGATGATACTTGGTGGTAATGATCAGTTCACTAATCCCACTTGGCTGCCCAAATTTTATTCTTCTAGGTTGAAGCTTTCGTTTCTAGTAACAGTTTGAATTTTTAGGTTTCACTCTGTTTTCTCCTACATAGATAGCTGTGTTTGGAATTCTAAATCAAACACGGTTTGTACTAGCTCCTTGAAACTTGACCAAATGAAATAGTTCTAAGTTCTATCTCTATGGTTTGTTTCCTCTTGAAGTACCCCATGCAGAGACTGGCGAAAAACACTTTCGTTTGAAAGGGGTTGCCAAGCTTCCAAAAAACTACTAGTTTGCTGAAATCTCAGCAAACATTTTTTCACCAAAACTTGATGATACTTGGTGGTAATGATCAGTTCACTAAGCCCACTTGGCTGCCCAATTTTTACTCTTTTAGGTTCAAGCGTTCGTTTCCAGTAACACTTTGAAATTTTAGGTTTCACTCTGTTTTCTGCTATATAGATAGATGTCTTTGAAACTCTAAATCAAACACGGTTTGTGCTAGCTCCTTGAAACTTGACAAAATGAAGTAGTTGTTAGTTCTATCTCTATGGTTTTTTTCCTCTTGAAGTACCCCATGCAGAGACTGGCGAAAAACACTTTCGTTTGAAAGGGGTTGCCAAGCTTCCAAAAAACTACTAGTTTGCTGAAATCTCAGCAAACATTTTTTCACCAAATCTTGATGATACTTGGTGGTAATGATCAGTTCACTAATCCCACTTGGCTGCCCAACTGTCACTCTTCTAGGTTCAAGCGTTCGTTTCCAGTAACAGTTTGAATTTTTAGGTTTCACTCTGTTTTCTGCTATATAGATAGATGTGTTTGAAACTCTATATCAAACACGGTTTGTGCTAGCTCCGTGAAACTTGACAAAATGAAGTAGTTCTAAGTTCTATCTCTATGGTTTGTTTCCTCTTGAAGTACCCCATGCAGAGACTGGCGAAGAACACTTTCGTTTGAAAGGGGTTGCCAAGCTTCCAAAAAACTACTCGTTTGCTGAAATCTCAGCAAGCATTTTTTCACCAAAACTTGATGATACTTGGTGGTAATGATCAGTTCACTAAGCCCACTTGGCTGCCCAATTTTTACTCTTCTAGGTTCACGCGTTCGTTTCCAGTAACACTTTGAATTTTTAGGTTTCACTCTGTTTTCTGCTATATAGATAGATGTCTTTGAAACTCTAAATGAAACACGGTTTGTGCTAGCTCCTTGAAACTTGACAAAATGAAGTAGTTGTTAGTTCTATCTCTATGGTTTTTTTCCTCTTGAAGTACCCCATGCAGAGACTGGCGAAAAACACTTTCGTTTGAAAGGGGTTGCCAAGCTTCCAAAAAACTACTAGTTTGCTGAAATCTCAGCAAACATTTTTTCACCAAATCTTGATGATACTTGGTGGTAATGATCAGTTCACTAATCCCACTTGGCTGCCCAACTTTCACTCTTCTAGGTTCAAGCGTTCGTTTCCAGTAACACTTTGAATTTTTAGATTTCACTCTGTTTTCTGCTATATAGATAGATGTGTTTGAAACTCTAAATCAAACACGGTTTGTGCTAGCTCCGTGAAACTTGACAAAATGAAGTAGTTCTAAGTTCTATCTCTATGGTTCGTTTCCTCTTGAAGTACCCCATGCAGAGACTGGCGAAGAACACTTTCGTTTGAAAATGGTTGCCAAGCTTCCAAAAAACTACTAGTTTGCTGAAATCTCAGCAAACATTTTTTCACCAAATCTTGATGATACTTGGTGGTAATGATCAGTTCACTAAGCCCACTTGGCTGCCCAATTTTCACTCTTCTAGGTTCAAGCGTTCGTTTCCAGTAACACTTTGAATTTTTAGGTTTCACTCTGTTTTCTGCTATATAGATAGATGTGTTTGAAACTCTAAATCAAACAAGGTTTGTGCTAGCTCCTTGAAACTTGACCAAATGAAGTAGTCCTATGTTCTATCTCTATGGTTTGTTTCCTCTTGAAGTACCCCATGCAGAGACTGGCGAAGAACACTTTCGTTTGAAAGGGGTTGCCAAGCTTCCAAAAAACTACTCGTTTGCTGAAATCTCAGCAAACATTTTTTCACCAAATCTTGATGATACTTGGTGATAATGATCAGTTCACTAAGCCCACTTGGCTGCCCAATTTTCACTCTTCTAGGTTCAAGCGTTCGTTTCCAGTAACACTTTGAATTTTTAGGTTTCACTCTGTTTTCTGCTATATAGATAGATGTGTTTGAAACTCTAAATCAAACACGGTTTGTGCTAGCTCCTTGAAACTTGACAAAATGAAGTAGTTCTAAGTTCTCTCTCTATGGTTTGTTTCCTCTTGAAGTACCCCATGCAGAGACTGGCGAAGAACACTTTCGTTTGAAAGGGGTTGCCAAGCTTCCAAAAAACTACTAGTTTGCTGAAATCTCAGCAAACATTTTTTCACCAAATCTTGATGATACTTGGTGGTAATGATCAGTTCACTAATCACACTTGGCTGCCCAACTTTCACTCTTCTAGGTTCAAGCGTTCGTTTCCAGTAACAGTTTGAATTTTTAGGTTTCACTCTGTTTTCTGTTATATAGATAGATGTGTTTGAAACTCTAAATCAAACACGGTTTGTGCTAGCTCCGTGAAACTTGACAAAATGAAGTAGTTCTAAGTTCTATCTCTATGGTTTGTTTCCTCTTGAAGTAACCCATGCAGAGACAGGCGAAGAACACTTTCGTTTGAAAGGGGTTGCCAAGCTTCCAAAAAACTACTAGTTTGCTGAAATCTCAGCAAACATTTTTTCACCAAATCTTGATGATACTTGGTGGTAATGATCAGTTCACTAATCCCACTTGGCTGCCCAACTTTCACTCTTCTAGGTTCAAGCGTTCGTTTCCAGTAACACTTTGAATTTTTAGGTTTCACTCTGTTTTCTCCTACATAGATAGCTGTGTTTGGAATTCTAAATCAAACACGGTTTGTGCTAGCTCCTTGAAACTTGACCAAATGAAATAGTTCTAAGTTCTATCTCTATGGTTTGTTTCCTCTTGAAGTACCCCATGCAGAGACTGGTGAAAAACACTTTCGTTTGAAAGGGGTTGCCAAGCTTCCAAAAAACTACTAGTTTGCTGAAATCTCAGCAAACATTTTTTCACCAAAACTTGATGATACTTGGTGGTAATGATCAGTTCACTGAGCCCACTTTGCTGCCCAATTTTCACTCTTCTAGGTTCAAGCGTTCGTTACCAGTAACACTTTGAATTTTTAGGTTTCACTCTGTTTTCTGCTATATAGATAGATGTGTTTGAAACTCTAAATCAAACACGGTTTGTGCTAGCTCCTTGAAACTTGACAAAATGAAGTAGTTGTTAGTTCTATCTCTATGGTTTTTTTCCTCTTGAAGTACCCCATGCAGAGACTGGCGAAGAACACTTTCGTTTGAAAGGGGTTGCCAAGCTTCCAAAAAACTACTAGTTTGCTGAAATCTCAGCAAACATTTTTTCACCAAATCTTGATGACACTTGGTGGTAATGATCAGTTCACTAATCCGACTTGGCTGCCCAACTTTCACTCTTCTAGGTTCAAGCGTTCGTTTCCAGTAACAGTTTGAAATTTTAGGTTTCACTCTGTTTTCTGCTATATAGATAGATGTGTTTGAAACTCTAACTCAAACACGGTTTGTGCTAGCTCCGTGAAACTTGACAAAATGAAGTAGTTCTACGTTCTATCTCTATGGTTTGTTTCCTCTTGAAGTACCCCATGCAGAGACTGGCAAAGAACACTTTCGTTTGAAATGGGTTGCCAAGCTTCCAAAAAACTACTCGTTTGCTGAAATCTCAGCAAACATTTTTTCACCAAATCTTGATGATACTTGGTGGTAAGGATCAGTTCACTAAGCCCACTTGGCTGCCCAATTTTCACTCTTCTAGTTTCAAGCGTTCGTTTCCAGTAACACTTTGAATTTTTAGGTTTCACTCTGTTTTCTGCTATATAGATAGATGTGTTTGAAACTCTAAATCAAACACGGTTTGTGCTAGCTCCTTGAAACTTGACCAAATGAAGTAGTTCTAAGTTCTATCTCTATGGTTTGTTTCCTCTTGAAGTACCCCATGCAGAGACTGGCGAAAAACACTTCCGTTTGAAAGGGGTTGCCAAGCTTCCAAAAAACTACTAGTTTGCTGAAATCTCAGCAAACATTTTTTCACCAAATCTTGATAATATTTGGTGGTAATGATCAGTTCACTAATCCCACTTGGCTGCCCAAATTTTATTCTTCTAGGTTGAAGCTTTCGTTTCCAGTAACAGTTTGAATTTTTAGGTTTCACTCTGTTTTCTCCTACATAGATAGCTGTGTTTGGAATTCTAAATCAAACACGGTTTGTGCTAGCTCCTTGAAACTTGACCAAATGAAATAGTTCTAAGTTCTATCTCTATGGTTTGTTTCCTCTTGAAGTACCCCATGCAGAGACTGGCGAAAAACACTTTCGTTTGAAAGGGGTTGCCAAGCTTCCAAAAAACTACTAGTTTGCTGAAATCTCAGCAAACATTTTTTCACCAAAACTTGATGATACTTGGTGGTAATGATCAGTTCACTAAGCCCACTTGGCTGCCCAATTTTCACCCTTCTAGGTTCAAGCGTTCGTTTCCAGTAACACTTTGAATTTTTAGGTTTCACTCTGTTTTCTGCTATATAGATTGATGTCTTTGAAACTCTAAATCAAACACGGTTTGTGCTAGCTCCTTGAAACTTGACAAAATGAAGTAGTTCTAAGTTCTATCTCTATGGTTTTTTTCCTCTTGAAGTACCCCATGCTGAGACTGGCGAAAAACACTTTCGTTTGAAAGGGGTTGCCAAGCTACCAAAAAACTACTCGTTTGCTGAAATCTCAGCAAACATTTTTTCACCAAATCTTGATGATACTTGGTGGTAATGATCAGTTCACTAATCCCACTTGGCTGCCCAACTTTCACTCTTCTAGGTTCAAGCGTTCGTTTCCAGTAACAGTTTGAATTTTTAGGTTTCACTCTGTTTTCTGCTATATAGATAGATGTGTTTGAAACTCTAAATCAAACACGGTTTGTGCTAGCTCCGTGAATCTTGACAAAATGAAGTAGTTCTAAGTTCTATCTCTATGGTTTGTTTCCTCTTGAAGTACCCCATGCAGAGACTGGCGAAGAACACTTTCGTTTGAAAGGGGTTGCCAAGCTTCCAAAAAACTACTCGTTTGCTGAAATCTCAGCAAACATTTTTTCACCAAAACTTGATGATACTTGGTGGTAATGATCAGTTCACTAAGCCCACTTGGCTGCCCAATTTTTACTCTTCTAGGTTCAAGCGTTCGTTTCCAGTAACACTTTGAAATTTTAGGTTTCACTGTGTTTTCTGCTATATAGATAGATGTCTTTGAAACTCTAAATCAAACACGGTTTGTGCTAGCTCCTTGAAACTTGACAAAATGAAGTAGTTGTTAGTTCTATCTCTATGGTTTTTTTCCTCTTGAAGTACCCCATGCAGAGACTGGCGAAAAACACTTTCGTTTGAAAGGGGTTGCCAAGCTTCCAAAAAACTACTAGTTTGCTGAAATCTCAGCAAACATTTTTTCACCAAATCTTGATGATACTTGGTGGTAATGATCAGTTCACTAATCCCACTTGGCTGCCCAACTGTCACTCTTCTAGGTTCAAGCGTTCGTTTCCAGTAACACTTTGAATTTTTAGGTTTCACTCTGTTTTCTGCTATATAGATAGATGTGTTTGAAACTCTAAATCAAACACGGTTTGTGCTAGCTCCTTGAAACTTGACCAAATGAAGTAGTTGTAAGTTCTATCTCTATGGTTTGTTTCCTCTTGAAGTACCCCATGCAGAGACTGGCGAAAAACACTTTCGTTTTAAAGGGGTTGCCAAGCTTCCAAAAAACTACTAGTTTGCTGAAATCTCAGCAAACATTTTTTCACCAAATCTTGATGATACTTGGTGGTAATGATCAGTTCACTAATCGCACTTGGCTGCCCAACTTTCACTCTTCTAGGTTCAAGCGTTCGTTTCCAGTAACAGTTTGAATTTTTAGGTTTCACTCTGTTTTCTGCTATATAGATAGATGTGTTTGAAACTCTAAATCAAACACGGTTTGTGCTAGCTCCGTGAAACTTGACAAAATGAAGTAGTTCTAAGTTCTATCTCTATGGTTTGTTTCCTCTTGAAGTACCCCATGCAGAGACTGGCGAAGAACACTTTCGTTTGAAAATGGTTGCCAAGCTTCCAAAAAACTACTCGTTTGCTGAAATCACAGCAAACATTTTTTCACCAAATCTTGATGATACTTGGTGGTAATGATCAGTTCACTAAGCCCACTTGGCTGCCCAATTTTCACTCTTCTAGGTTCAAGCGTTCGTTTCCAGTAACACTTTGAATTTTTAGGTTTCACTCTGTTTTCTGCTATATAGATAGATGTGTTTGAAACTCTAAATCAAACAAGGTTTGTGCTAGCTCCTTGAAACTTGACCAAATGAAGTAGTCCTATGTTCTATCTCTATGGTTTGTTTACTCTTGAAGTACCCCATGCAGAGACTGGCGAAGAACACTTTCGTTTGAAAGGGGTTGCCAAGCTTCCAAAAAACTACTCGTTTGCTGAAATCTCAGCAAACATTTTTTAAACAAATCTTGATGATACTTGGTGATAATGATCAGTTCACTAAGCCCACTTGGCTGCCCAATTTTCACTCTTCTAGGTTCAAGCGTTCGTTTCCAGTAACACTTTGAATTTTTAGGTTTCACTCTGTTTTCTGCTATATAGATAGATGTGTTTGAAACTCTAAATCAAACACGGTTTGTGCTAGCTCCTTGAAACTTGACAAAATGAAGTAGTTCTAAGTTCTATCTCTATGGTTTTTTTCCTCTTGAAGTACCCCATGCAGAGACTGGCAAAAAACACTTTCGTTTGAAAGGGGTTACCAAGCTTCCAAAAAACTACTAGTTTGCTGAAATCTCAGCAAACATTTTTTCACCAAATCTTGATGATACTTGGTGGTAATGATCAGTTCACTAATCCCACTTGGCTGCCCAACTTTCACTCTTCTAGGTTCAAGCGTTCGTTTCCAGTAACAGTTTGAATTTTTAGGTTTCCCTCTGTTTTCTGCTATATAGATAGATGTGTTTGAAACTCTAAATCAAACTCGGTTTGTGCTAGCTCCGTGAACTTGACAAAATGAAGTAGTTCTACTTTCTATCTCTATGGTTTGTTTCTTCTTGAAGTACCCTATGCAGAGACTGACAAAGAACACTTTCGTTTGAAAGGGGTTGCCAAGCTTCCGAAAAACTACTAGTTTGCTGAAATCTCAGCAAACATTTTTTCACCAAATCTTGATGATACTTGGTGGTAATGATCAGTTCACTAAGCCCACTTGGCTGCCCAAATTTTATTCTTCTAGGTTGAAGCTTTCGTTTCCAGTAACAGTTTGAATTTTTAGGTTTCACTCTGTTTTCTCCTACATAGATAGCTGTGTTTGGAATTCTAAATCAAACACGGTTTGTGCTAGCTCCTTGAAACTTGACCAAATGAAATAGTTCTAAGTTCTATCTCTATGGTTTGTTTCCTCTTGAAGTACCCCATGCAGAGACTGGCGAAAAACACTTTCGTTTGAAAGGGGTTGCCAAGCTTCCAAAAAACTACTAGTTTGCTGAAATCTCAGCAAACATTTTTTCACCACATCTTGATGATACTTGGTGGTAATGATCAGTTCACTAAGCCCACTTGGCTGCCCAATTTTCACCCTTCTAGGTTCAAGCGTTCGTTTCCAGTAACACTTTGAATTTTTAGGTTTCACTCTGTTTTCTGCTATATAGATAGATGTGTTTGAAACTCTAAATCAAACACGGTTTGTGCTAGCTCCTTGAAACTTGACCAAATGAAGTAGTCCTATGTTCTGTCTCTATGGTTTGTTTCCTCTTGAAGTACCCCATGCAGAGACTGGCGAAAAACACTTTCGTTTTAAAGGGGTTGCCAAGCTACCAAAAAACTACTCGTTTGCTGAAATCTCAGCAAACATTTTTTCACCAAATCTTGATGATACTTGGTGGTAATGATCAGTTCACTAATCCCACTTGGCTGCCCAACTTTCACTCTTCTAGGTTCAAGCGTTCGTTTCCAGTAACAGTTTGAATTTTTAGGTTTCACTCTGTTTTCTGCTATATAGATAGATGTGTTTGAAACTCTAAATCAAACACGGTTTGTGCTAGCTCCTTGAAACTTGACCAAATGAAATAGTTCTAAGTTCTATCTCTATGGTTTGTTTCCTCTTGAAGTACCCCATGCAGAGACTGGCGAAAAACACTTCCGTTTGAAAGGGGTTGCCAAGCTTCCAAAAAACTACTCGTTTGCTGAAATCTCAGCAAACATTTTTTCACCAAATCTTGATGATACTTGGTGGTAATGATCAGTTCACTAATCCCACTTGGCTGCCCAAATTTTATTCTTGTAGGTTGAAGCTATCGTTTCCAGTAACAGTTTGAATTTTTAGGTTTCACTCTGTTTTCTCCTACATAGATAGCTGTGTTTGGAATTCTAAATCAAACACGGTTTGTGCTAGCTCTTGAAACTTGACCAAATGAAGTAGTTCTAAGTTCTATCTCTATGGTTTGTTTCCTCTTGAAGTACCCCATGCAGAGACTGGCGAAAAACACTTTCGTTTGAAAGGGGTTGCCAAGCTTCCAAAAAACAACTAGTTTGCTGAAATCTCAGCAAATATTTTTTCACCAAATCTTGATGATACTTGGTGGTAATGATCAGTTCACTAATCCCACTTGGCTGCCCAACTGTCACTCTTCTAGGTTCAAGCGTTCGTTTCCAGGAACAGTTTGAATTTTTAGGTTTCACTCTGTTTTCTGCTATATAGATAGATGTGTTTGAAACTCTAAATCAAACACGGTTTGTGCTAGCTCCGTGAAACTTGACAAAATGAAGTAGTTCTAAGTTCTATCTCTATGGTTTGTTTCCTCTTGAAGTACCCCATGCAGAGACTGGCGAAGAACACTTTCGTTTGAAAGGGGTTGCCAAGCTTCCAAAAAACTACTCGTTTGCTGAAATCTCAGCAAACATTTTTTCACCAAATCTTGATGATACTTGGTGGTAATGATCAGTTCACTAATCCCACTTGGCTGCCCAATTTTCACTCTTCTAGGTTCAAGCATTCATTTCCAGTAACACTTTGTAATTTTAGGTTTCACTCTGTTTTCTGCTATATAGATAGATGTCTTTGAAACTCTAAATCAAACACGGTTTGTGCTAGCTCCTTGAAACTTGACAAAATGAAGTAGTTGTTAGTTCTATCTCTATGGTTTTTTTCCTCTTGAAGTACCCCATGCAGAGACTGGCGAAAAACACTTCCGTTTGAAAGGGGTTGCCAAGCTTCCAAAAAACTACTAGTTTGCTGAAATCTCAGCAAACATTTTTTCACCAAATCTTGATGATACTTGGTGGTAATGATCAGTTCACTAATCCCACTTGGCTGCCCAACTTTCACTCTTCTAGGTTCAAGCGTTCGTTTCCAGTAACAGTTTGAATTTTTAGGTTTAACTCTGTTTTCTGCTATATAGATAGATGTGTTTGAAACTCTAAATCAAACACGGTTTGTGCTAGCTCCTTGAAACTTGACAAAATGAAGTAGTTGTTAGTTCTATCTCTATGGTTTTTTTCCTCTTGAAGTACCCCATGTAGAGACTGGCGAAAAACACTTTCGTTTGAAAGGGGTTGCCAAGCTTCCAAAAAACTACTAGTTTGCTGAAATCTCAGCAAACATTTTTTCACCAAATCTTGATGATACTTGGTGGTAATGATCAGTTCACTAATCCCACTTGGCTGCCCAACTGTCACTCTTCTAGGTTCAAGCGTTCGTTTCCAGTAACAGTTTGAATTTTTAGGTTTCACTCTGTTTTCTGCTATATAGATAGATGTGTTTGAAACTGTAAATCAAACACGGTTTGTGCTAGCTCCTTGAAACTTGAGCAAATGAAGTAGTTCTAAGTTCTATCTCTATGGTTTGTTTCCTCTTGAAGTACCCCATGCAGAGACTGGCGAAAAACACTTTCGTTTGAAAGGGGTTGCCAAGCTTCCAAAAAACTACTAGTTTGCTGAAATCTCAGCAAACATTTTTTCACCAAAACTTGATGATACTTGGTGGTAATGATCAGTTCACTAAGCCCACTTGGCTGCCCAATTTTTACTCTTCTAGGTTCTCGCGTTCGTTTCCAGTAACACTTTGAAATTTTAGGTTTCACTCTGTTTTATTCTATATAGATAGATGTCTTTGAAACTCTAAATCAAACACGGTTTGTGCTAGCTCCTTGAAACTTGATAAAATGAAGTAGTTGTTAGTTCTATCTCTATGGTTTTTTTCCTCTTGAAGTACCCCATGCAGAGACTGGCGAAAAACACTTCCGTTTGAAAGGGGTTGCCAAGCTTCCAAAAAACTACTAGTTTGCTGAAATCTCAGCAAACATTTTTTCACCAAATCTTCATGATACTTGGTGGTAATGATCAGTTCACTAATCCCACTTGGCTGCCCAACTTTCACTCTTCTAGGTTCAAGCGTTCGTTTCCAGTAACAGTTTGAATTTTTAGGTTTCACTCTGTTTTCTGCTATATAGATAGATGTGTTTGAAACTCTAAATCAAACACGGTTTGTGCTAGCTCCGTGAAACTTGACATAATGAAGTAGTTCTAAGTTCTATCTCTATGGTTTGTTTCCTCTTCAAGTACCCCATGCAGAGACTGGCGAAGAACACTTTCGTTTGAAAGGGGTTGCCAAGCTTCCAAAAAACTACTAGTTTGCTGAAATCTCAGCAAACATTTTTTCACCAAATCTTGATGATACTTGGTGGTAATGATCAGTTCACTAATCCCACTTGGTGCCCAAATTTTATTCTTCTAGGTTGAAGCTTTCGTTTCCAGTAACAGTTTGAATTTTTAGGTTTCACTCTGTTTTCTCCTACATAGATAGCTGTGTTTGGAATTCTAAATCAAACACGGTTTGTGCTAGCTCCTTGAAACTTGACCAAATGAAATAGTTCTAAGTTCTATCTCTATGGTTTGTTTCCTCTTGAAGTACCCCATGCAGAGACTGGCGAAAAACACTTTCGTTTGAAAGGGGTTGCCAAGCTTCCAAAAAACTACTAGTTTGCTGAAATCTCAGAAAACATTTTTTCACCAAATCTTGATGATACTTGGTGGTAATGATCAGTTCACTAAGCCCACTTGGCTGCTTAATTTTTACTCTTCTAGGTTCAAGCGTTCGTTTCCAGTAACACTTTGAAATTTTAGGTTTCACTGTGTTTTCTGCTATATAGATAGATGTCTTTGAAACTCTAAATCAAACACGGTTTGTGCTAGCTCCTTGAAACTTGACAAAATGAAGTAGTTGTTAGTTCTATCTCTATGGTTTTTTTCCTCTTGAAGTACCCCATGCAGAGACTGGCGAAAAACACTTTCGTTTGAAAGGGGTTGCCAAGCTTCCAAAAACTACTAGTTTGCTGAAATCTCAGCAAACATTTTTTCACCAAATCTTGATGATACTTGGTGGTAATGATCAGTTCACTAATCCCACTTGGCTGCCCAACTGTCACTCTTCTAGGTTCAAGCGTTCGTTTCCAGTAACACTTTGAATTTTTAGGTTTCACTCTGTTTTCTGCTATATAGATAGATGTGTTTGAAACTCTAAATCAAACACGGTTTGTGCTAGCTCCTTGAAACTTGACCAAATGAAGTAGTTGTAAGTTCTATCTCTATGGTTTGTTTCCTCTTGAAGTACCCCATGCAGAGACTGGCGAAAAACACTTTCGTTTTAAAGGGGTTGCCAAGCTTCCAAAAAACTAATAGTTTGCTGAAATCTCAGCAAACATTTTTTCACCAAATCTTGATGATACTTGGTGGTAATGATCAGTTCACTAATCGCACTTGGCTGCCCAACTTTCACTCTTCTAGGTTCAAGCGTTCGTTTCCAGTAACAGTTTGAATTTTTAGGTTTCACTCTGTTTTCTGCTATATAGATAGATGTGTTTGAAACTCTAAATCAAACACGGTTTGTGCTAGCTCCGTGAAACTTGACAAAATGAAGTAGTTCTAAGTTCTATCTCTATGGTTTGTTTCCTCTTGAAGTACCCCATGCAGAGACTGGCGAAGAACACTTTCGTTTGAAAATGGTTGCCAAGCTTCCAAAAAACTACTCGTTTGCTGAAATCACAGCAAACATTTTTTCACCAAATCTTGATGATACTTGGTGGTAATGATCAGTTCACTAAGCCCACTTGGCTGCCCAATTTTCACTCTTCTAGGTTCAAGCGTTCGTTTCCAGTAACACTTTGAATTTTTAGGTTTCACTCTGTTTTCTGCTATATAGATAGATGTGTTTGAAACTCTAAATCAAACAAGGTTTGTGCTAGCTCCTTGAAACTTGACCAAATGAAGTAGTCCTATGTTCTATCTCTATGGTTTGTTTCCTCTTGAAGTACCCCATGCAGAGACTGGCGAAGAACACTTTCGTTTGAAAGGGGTTGCCAAGCTTCCAAAAAACTACTCGTTTGCTGAAATCTCAGCAAACATTTTTTAACCAAATCTTGATGATACTTGGTGATAATGATCAGTTCACTAAGCCCACTTGGCTGCCCAATTTTCACTCTTCTAGGTTCAAGCGTTCGTTTCCAGTAACACTTTGAATTTTTAGGTTTCACTCTGTTTTCTGCTATATAGATAGATGTGTTTGAAACTCTAAATCAAACACGGTTTGTGCTAGCTCCTTGAAACTTGACAAAATGAAGTAGTTCTAAGTTCTATCTCTATGGTTTTTTTCCTCTTGAAGTACCCCATGCAGAGACTGGCAAAAAACACTTTCGTTTGAAAGGGGTTACCAAGCTTCCAAAAAACTACTAGTTTGCTGAAATCTCAGCAAACATTTTTTCACCAAATCTTGATGATACTTGGTGGTAATGATCAGTTCACTAATCCCACTTGGCTGCCCAACTTTCACTCTTCTAGGTTCAAGCGTTCGTTTCCAGTAACAGTTTGAATTTTTAGGTTTCCCTCTGTTTTCTGCTATATAGATAGATGTGTTTGAAACTCTAAATCAAACACGGTTTGTGCTAGCTCCGTGAACTTGACAAAATGAAGTAGTTCTACGTTCTATCTCTATGGTTTGTTTCTTCTTGAAGTACCCTATGCAGAGACTGGCAAAGAACACTTTCGTTTGAAGGGGTTGCCAAGCTTCCGAAAAACTACTCGTTTGCTGAAATCTCAGCAAACATTTTTTCACCAAATCTTGATGATACTTGGTGGTAATGATCAGTTCACTAAGCCCACTTGGCTGCCCAATTTTCACTCTTCTAGGTTCAAGCGTTCGTTTCCAGTAACACTTTGAAATTTTAGGTTTCACTCTGTTTTCTGCTATATAGATAGATGTGTTTGAAACTCTAAATCAAACACGGTTTGTGCTAGCTCCTTGAAACTTGACCAAATGAAGTAGTTCTAAGTTCTATCTCTATGGTTTGTTTCCTCTTGAAGTACCCCATGCAGAGACTGGCGAAAAACACTTCCGTTTGAAAGGGGTTGCCAAGCTTCCAAAAAACTACTAGTTTGCTGAAATCTCAGCAAACATTTTTTCACCAAATCTTGATGATACTTGGTGGTAATGATCAGTTCACTAATCCCACTTGGCTGCCCAAATTTTATTCTTCTAGGTTGAAGCTTTCGTTTCCAGTAACAGTTTGAATTTTTAGGTTTCACTCTGTTTTCTCCTACATAGATAGCTGTGTTTGGAATTCTAAATCAAACACGGTTTGTGCTAGCTCCTTGAAACTTGACCAAATGAAATAGTTCTAAGTTCTATCTCTATGGTTTGTTTCCTCTTGAAGTACCCCATGCAGAGACTGGCGAAAAACACTTTCGTTTGAAAGGGGTTGCCAAGCTTCCAAAAAACTACTAGTTTGCTGAAATCTCAGCAAACATTTTTTCACCAAATCTTGATGATACTTGGTGGTAATGATCAGTTCACTAAGCCCACTTGGCTGCCCAATTTTCACCCTTCTAGGTTCAAGCGTTCGTTTCCAGTAACACTTTGAATTTTTAGGTTTCACTCTGTTTTCTGCTATATAGATAGATGTGTTTGAAACTCTAAATCAAACACGGTTTGTGCTAGCTCCTTGAAACTTGACCAAATGAAGTAGTCCTATGTTCTGTCTCTATGGTTTGTTTCCTCTTGAAGTACCCCATGCAGAGACTGGCGAAAAACACTTTCGTTTTAAAGGGGTTGCCAAGCTACCAAAAAACTACTCGTTTGCTGAAATCTCAGCAAACATTTTTTCACCAAATCTTGATGATACTTGGTGGTAATGATCAGTTCACTAATCCCACTTGGCTGCCCAACTTTCACTCTTCTAGGTTCAAGCGTTCGTTTCCAGTAACAGTTTGAATTTTTAGGTTTCACTCTGTTTTCTGCTATATAGATAGATGTGTTTGAAACTCTAAATCAAACACGGTTTGTGCTAGCTCCGTGAACTTGACAAAATGAAGTAGTTCTACGTTCTATCTCTATGGTTTGTTTCTTCTTGAAGTACCCTATGCAGAGACTGGCAAAGAACACTTTCGTTTGAAAGGGGTTGCCAAGCTTCCGAAAAACTACTCGTTTGCTGAAATCTCAGCAAACATTTTTTCACCAAATCTTGATGATACTTGGTGGTAATGATCAGTTCACTAAGCCCACTTGGCTGCCCAATTTTCACTCTTCTAGGTTCAAGCGTTCGTTTCCAGTAACACTTTGAAATTTTAGGTTTCACTCTGTTTTCTGCTATATAGATAGATGTGTTTGAAACTCTAAATCAAACACGGTTTGTGCTAGCTCCTTGAAACTTGACCAAATGAAGTAGTTCTAAGTTCTATCTCTATGGTTTGTTTCCTCTTGAAGTACCCCATGCAGAGACTGGCGAAAAACACTTCCGTTTGAAAGGGGTTGCCAAGCTTCCAAAAAACTACTAGTTTGCTGAAATCTCAGCAAACATTTTTCACCAAATCTTGATGATACTTGGTGGTAATGATCAGTTCACTAATCCCACTTGGCTGCCCAAATTTTATTCATCTAGGTTGAAGCTTTCGTTTCCAGTAACAGTTTGAATTTTTAGGTTTCACTCTGTTTTCTCCTACATAGATAGCTGTGTTTGGAATTCTAAATCAAACACGGTTTGTGCTAGCTCCTTGAAACTTGACCAAATGAAATAGTTCTAAGTTCTATCTCTATGGTTTGTTTCCTCTTGAAGTACCCCATGCAGAGACTGGCGAAAAACACTTTCGTTTGAAAGGGGTTGCCAAGCTTCCAAAAAAACTACTAGTTTGCTGAAATCTCAGCAAACATTTTTTCACCAAATCTTGATGATACTTGGTGGTAATGATCAGTTCACTAAGCCCACTTGGCTGCCCAATTTTCACCCTTCTAGGTTCAAGCGTTCGTTTCCAGTAACACTTTGAATTTTTAGGTTTCACTCTGTTTTCTGCTATATAGATAGATGTGTTTGAAACTCTAAATCAAACACGGTTTGTGCTAGCTCCTTGAAACTTGACCAAATGAAGTAGTCCTATGTTCTGTCTCTATGGTTTGTTTCCTCTTGAAGTACCCCATGCAGAGACTGGCGAAAAACACTTTCGTTTTAAAGGGGTTGCCAAGCTACCAAAAAACTACTCGTTTGCTGAAATCTCAGCAAACATTTTTTCACCAAATCTTGATGATACTTGGTGGTAATGATCAGTTCACTAATCCCACTTGGCTGCCCAACTTTCACTCTTCTAGGTTCAAGCGTTCGTTTCCAGTAACAGTTTGAATTTTTAGGTTTCACTCTGTTTTCTGCTATATAGATAGATGTGTTTGAAACTCTAAATCAAACACGGTTTTGTGCTAGCTCCTTGAAACTTGACCAAATGAAGTAGTTCTAAGTTCTATCTCTATGGTTTGTTTCCTCTTGAAGTACCCCATGCAGAGACTGGCGAAAAACACTTCCGTTTGAAAGGGGTTGCCAAGCTTCCAAAAAACTACTCGTTTGCTGAAATCTCAGCAAACATTTTTTCACCAAATCTTGATGATACGTGGTGGTAATGATCAGTTCACTAATCCCACTTGGCTGCCCAAATTTTATTCTTGTAAGGTTGAAGCTATCGTTTCCAGTAACAGTTTGAATTTTTAGGTTTCACTCTGTTTTCTCCTACATAGATAGCTGTGTTTGGAATTCTAAATCAAACACGGTTTGTGCTAGCTCTTGAAACTTGACCAAATGAAGTAGTTCTAAGTTCTATCTCTATGGTTTGTTTCCTCTTGAAGTACCCCATGCAGAGACT
>NW_027510925.1:0-29899 GCF_048772815.1 Callospermophilus lateralis
AAAATAAAGGAGTTCTAAGTTTTGTCTCTATGGTTTGTTTCCTCTTCAAGTAGCCCTAGACACAGACTGTGGAAAAGCACTTTCATTGAGAGGGGTTGCCAAGCTTCTAAGAAATAACGAGTTTCCGAAATACCAGCAAATATTTTTTCACCCAATCTTGATGATACTTGGTGGTAATGATCAGTACACAAATCCCACTTGGCTCACCAAATTTTGTTCTTCTAGGTTGAAGCGTTCGTCTACAGTAGCAGTTTTTATATTTAGGTTTCACTCTGTTCTCTCATATATAGATAGATGAATTTGGAACTCTAAATCCAACATGGTTTGTAGTAGCTCTTTGAAACTTGACAAAATAAAGGAGTTCTCAGATTTGTCTCTATGGTTTGTTTCCTCTTCAAGTAGCCCTAGGCACAGACTGTGGAAAAGCACTTTCATTGAGAGGGGTTGCCAAGCTTCTAAGAAATAACGAGTTTCCGAAATACCAGCAAATATTTTTTCACCCAATCTTGATGATACTTGGTGGTAATGATCTGTACACAAATCCCACTTGGCTCATCAAATTTTATTCTTCTAGGTTGAAGCGTTCGTCTACAGTAGCAGTTTTTATATTTAGGGTTCCCTCTGTTCTCTCCTATATAGAAATATGAATTTGGAACTCTAAATCCAACATGGTTTGTAGTAGCTCTTTGAAACTAGACAAAATAAAGGAGTTCTCAGTTTTGTCGCTATGGTTTGTTTCCTCTTCAAGTAGCCCCAGGCACAGACTGTGGAAAAGCACTTTCATTGAGAGGGGTTCCCAAGCTTCTAAGAAATAACGAGTTTCTGAAATACCAGCGAATATTTTTTCACCCAATCTTTATGATACTTGTTGCTAATGATCAGTACACAAATCCCACTTGGCTCACCAAATTTTGTTTTTCTAGGTTGAAGCGTTCGTCGACAGTAGCAGTTTTTATATTTAGGTTTCCCTCTGTTCTCTCCTATATAGAAAGATGAATTTGGAACTCTAAATCCAACATGGTTTGTAGTAGCTCTTTGAAACTTGACAAAATAAAGGAGTTCTCAGTTTTGTCGCTATGGTTTGTTTCCTCTTCAAGTAGCCCCAGGCACAGACTGTGGAAAGCACTTTAATTGAGAGGGGTTCCCAAGCTTCTAACAAATAACGAGTTTCCGAAATATCAGCAAATATTTTTTCACCCAATCTTGATGATACTTGGTGATAATGATCAGTACACAAATCCCACTTGGCTCACCAAATTTTGTTCTTCTAGGTTGAAGCGTTCGTCTACAGTAGCAGTTTTTATATTTAGGTTTCCCTCTGTTCTCTCCTATATAGATAGATGAATTTGGAACTCTAAATCCAACATGGATTGTAGTAGCTCTTTGAAACTTGACAAAATAAAGGAGTTTTCAGTTTTGTCTCTATGGTTTGTTTCCTCTTCAAGTAGCCCTAGGCACAGACTGTGGAAAAGCACTTTCATTGAGAGGGGTTGCCAAGCTTCTAAGAAATAACGAGTTTCCGAAATACCAGCAAATATTTTTTCACCCAATCTTGATGATACATGGTGGTAATGATCAGTACACAAATCCCACTTGGCTCACCAAATTTTGTTCTTCTAGGTTGAAGCGTTCGTCTACAGTAGCAGTTTTTATATTTAGGTTTCACTCTGTTCTCTCATATATAGATAGATGAATTTGGAACTCTAAATCCAACATGGTTTGTAGTAGCTCTTTGAAACTTGACAATATAAAGGAGGTCTCAGATTTTTCTCTATGGTTTGTTTCCTCTTCAAGTAGCCCTAGGCACAGACTGTGGAAAAGCACTTTCATTGAGAGGGGTTGCCAAGCTTCTAAGAAATAACGAGTTTCCGAAATACCAGCAAATATTTTTTCACCCAATCTTGATGATACTTCGTGGTAATGATCAGTACACAAATCCCACTTGGCTCACCAAATTTTGTTCTTCTAGGTTGAAGCGTTCGTCTACAGTAGCAGTTTTTATATTTAGTTTTCCATCTGTTCTCTCCTATATAGATAGATGAATTTGGAACTCTAAATCCAACATGGTTTGTAGTAGCTCTTTGAAACTTGACAAAATAAAGGAGTTCTCAGTTTTGTCTCTATGGTTTGTTTCCTCTTAAAGAAGCCCTAGGCACAGACTGTGGAGAGCACTTTCATTGAGATGGTTTGCCAAGCTTCTAAGAAATAACGAGTTTCCGAAATACCAGCAAATATTTTTTCACACAATCTTGTTGATACTTGGTGGTAATGATCAGTATACAAATCCCACTTGGCTCACCAAATTTTGTTCTTCTAGGTTGAAGCGTTCGTCTACAGTAGCAGATTTTATATTTAGGTTTCTCTCTGTTCTCTCCTATATAGATAGATGAATTTGGAACTCTAAATCCAACATGGTTTGTAGTACCTCTTTGAAACTTGACAAAATAAAGGAGTTCTAAGATTTGTCTCTATGGTTTGTTTCCTCTTCAAGTAGCCCTAGACACAGACTGTGGAAAAGCACTTTCATTGAGAGGGGTTGCCAAGCTTCTAAGAAATAACGAGTTTCCGAAATACCAGCAAATATTTTTTCACCCAATCTTGATGATACTTGGTGGTAATGATCAGTACACAAATCCCACTTGGCTCACCAAATTTTGTTCTTCTAGGTTGAAGCGTTCGTCTACAGTAGCAGTTTTTATATTTAGGTTTCACTCTGTTCTCTCATATATAGATAGATGAATTTGGAACTCTAAATCCAACATGGTTTGTAGTAGCTCTTTGAAACTTGACAAAATAAAGGAGTTCTCAGATTTGTCTCTATGGTTTGTTTCCTCTTCAAGTAGACCTAGGCACAGACTGTGGAAAAGCACTTTCATTGAGAGGGGTTGCCAAGCTTCTAAGAAATAACGAGTTTCCGAAATACCAGCGAATATTTTTTCACCCAATCTTGATGATACTTGGTGGTAATGATCTGTACACAAATCCCACTTGGCTCATCAAATTTTATTCTTCTAGGTTGAAGCGTTCGTCTACAGTAGCAGTTTTTATATTTAGGTTTCCCTCTGTTCTCTCCTATATAGAAATATGAATTTGGAACTCTAAATCCAACATGGTTTGTAGTAGCTCTTTGAAACTTGACAAAATAAAGGAGTTCTCAGTTTTGTCGCTATGGTTTGTTTCCTCTTCAAGTAGCCCCAGGCACAGACTGTGGAAAAGCACTTTCATTGAGAGGGGTTCCCAAGCTTCTAAGAAATAACGAGTTTCTGAAATACCAGCGAATATTTTTTCACCCAATCTTTATGATACTTGTTGCTAATGATCAGTACACAAATCCCACTTGGCTCACCAAATTTTGTTTTTCTAGGTTGAAGCGTTCGTCGACAGTAGCAGTTTTTATATTTAGGTTTCCCTCTGTTCTCTCCTATATAGAAAGATGAATTTGGAACTCTAAATCCAACATGGTTTGTAGTAGCTCTTTGAAACTTGACAAAATAAAGGATTTCTCAGTTTTGTCGCTATGGTTTGTTTCCTCTTCAAGTAGCCCAAGGCACAGACTGTGGAAAGCACTTTAATTGAGAGGGGTTCCCAAGCTTCTAACAAATAACGAGTTTCCGAAATACCAGCAAATATTTTTTCACCCAATCTTGATGATACTTGGTGGTAATGATCAGTACACAAATCCCACTTGGCTCACCAAATTTTGTTCTTCTAGGTTGAAGCGTTCGTCTACAGTAGCAGTTTTTATATTTAGGTTTCCCTCTGTTCTCTCCTATATAGATAGATGAATTTGGAACTCTAAATCCAACATGGATTGTAGTAGCTCTTTGAAACTTGACAAAATAAAGGAGTTCTCAGTTTTGTCTCTATGGTTTGTTTCCTCTTCAAGTAGCCCTAGGCACAGACTGTGGAAAAGCACTTTCATTGAGAGGGGTTGCCAAGCTTCTAAGAAATAACGATTTTCGAAATAACAGCAAATATTTTTTCACCCAAATTTGATGATTCTTGGTGGTAATGATCAGTACTCAAATCCCACTTGGCTCACGAAATTTTGTTCTTCTAGTTTGAAGCGTTCGTCTACAGTAGCAGTTTTTATATTTAGGTTTCCCTCTGTTCTCTCCCACAAAGATAGATGAATTTGGAACTCTAAATCCAACATGGTTTGTAGTAGCTCTTTGAAACTTGGTAAAATAAAGGAGTTCTCAGTTTTGTCTCTATGGTTTGTTTCCTCTTAAAGTAGACCTAGGCACAGACTGTGGAAATCACTTTCATTGAGATGGGTTGCCAAGCTTCTAAGAAATAACGAGTTTCCGAAATACCAGCAAATATTTTTTCACCCAATCTTGATGACACTTGGTGGTCATGATCAGTACACAAATCCCACTTGGCTCACCAAATTTTGTTCGTCTAGGTTGAAGCGTTCATCTACAGTAGCAGTTTTTATATTTAGGGTTCCCTCTGTTCTCTCCTATATAGAAAGATGAATTTGGAACTCTAAATCCAACATGGTTTGTAGTAGCTCTTTGAAACTTGACAAAATAAAGGAGTTCTCAGTTTTGTCGCTATGGTTTGTTTCCTCTTTAAGTAGCCCTAGGCAGAGACTCTGGAAAAGCACTTTCATTGAAAGGGGTTGCCAAGCTTCCAAGAAATAACGAGTTTCCGAAATACCAGCAAATATTTTTTCACACAATGTTGTTGATACTTGGTGGTAATGATCAGTACACAAATCCCACTTGGCTCACCAAATTTTGTTCTTCTAGGTTGAAGCGTTCGTCTACAATAGCAGTTTTTATATTTAGGTTTCTCTCTGTTCTCTCCTATATAGATCGATGAATTTGGAACTCTAAATCCAACATGGTTTGTAGTAGCTCTTTGAAACTTGACAATATAAAGGAGGTCTCAGATTTTTCTCTATGGTTTGTTTCCTCTTCAAGTAGCCCTAGGCACAGACTGTGGAAAAGCACTTTCATTGAGAGGGGTTGCCAAGCTTCTAAGAAATAACGAGTTTCCGAAATACCAGCAAATATTTTTTCACCCAATCTTGATGATACTTCGTGGTAATGATCAGTACACAAATCCCACTTGGCTCACCAAATTTTGTTCTTCTAGGTTGAAGCGTTCGTCTACAGTAGCAGTTTTTATATTTAGGTTTCCATCTGTTCTCTCCTATATAGATAGATGAATTTGGAACTCTAAATCCAACATGGTTTGTAGTAGCTCTTTGAAACTTGACAAAATAAAGGAGTTCTCAGATTTGTCTCTATGGTTTGTTTCCTCTTCAAGTAGACCTAGGCACAGACTGTGGAAAAGCACTTTCATTGAGAGGGGTTGCCAAGCTTCTAAGAAATAACGAGTTTCCGAAATACCAGCGAATATTTTTTCACCCAATCTTGATGATACTTGGTGGTAATGATCTGTACACAAATCCCACTTGGCTCATCAAATTTTATTCTTCTAGGTTGAAGCGTTCGTCTACAGTAGCAGTTTTTATATTTATGGTTCCCTCTGTTCTCTCCTATATAGAAATATGAATTTGGAACTCTAAATCCAACATGGTTTGTAGTAGCTCTTTGAAACTTGACAAAATAAAGGAGTTCTCAGTTTTGTCGCTATGGTTTGTTTCCTCTTCAAGTAGCCCCAGGCACAGACTGTGGAAAAGCACTTTCATTGAGAGGGGTTCCCAAGCTTCTAAGAAATAACGAGTTTCTGAAATACCAGCGAATATTTTTTCACCCAATCTTTATGATACTTGTTGCTAATGATCAGTACACAAATCCCACTTGGCTCACCAAATTTTGTTTTTCTAGGTTGAAGCGTTCGTCGACAGTAGCAGTTTTTATATTTAGGTTTCCCTCTGTTCTCTCCTATATAGAAAGATGAATTTGGAACTCTAAATCCAACATGGTTTGTAGTAGCTCTTTGAAACTTGACAAAATAAAGGAGTTCTCAGTTTTGTCGCTATGGTTTGTTTCCTCTTCAAGTAGCCCAAGGCACAGACTGTGGAAAGCACTTTCATTGAGAGGGGTTCCCAAGCTTCTAAGAAATAACGAGTTTCCGAAATACCAGCAAATATTTTTTCACCCAATCTTGATGATACTTGGTGGTAATGATCAGTACACAAATCCCACTTGGCTCACCAAATTTTGTTCTTCTAGGTTGAAGCGTTCGTCTACAGTAGCAGTTTTTATATTTAGGTTTCACTCTGTTCTCTCATATATAGATAGATGAATTTGGAACTCTAAATCCAACATGGTTTGTAGTAGCTCTTTGAAACTTGACAAAATAAAGGAGTTCTCAGATTTGTCTCTATGGTTTGTTTCCTCTTCAAGTAGACCTAGGCACAGACTGTGGAAAAGCACTTTCATTGAGAGGGGTTGCCAAGCTTCTAAGAAATAACGAGTTTCCGAAATACCAGCGAATATTTTTTCACCCAATCTTGATGATACTTGGTGGTAATGATCTGTACACAAATCCCACTTGGCTCATCAAATTTTATTCTTCTAGGTTGAAGCGTTCGTCTACAGTAGCAGTTTTTATATTTAGGGTTCCCTCTGTTCTCTCCTATATAGAAATATGAATTTGGAACTCTAAATCCAACATGGTTTGTAGTAGCTCTTTGAAACTTGACAAAATAAAGGACTTCTCAGTTTTGTCGCTATGGTTTGTTTCCTCTTCAAGTAGCCCCAGGCACAGACTGTGGAAAAGCACTTTCATTGAGAGGGGTTCCCAAGCTTCTAAGAAATAACGAGTTTCTGAAATACCAGCGAATATTTTTTCACCCAATCTTTATGATACTTGTTGCTAATGATCAGTACACAAATCCCACTTGGCTCACCAAATTTTGTTTTTCTAGGTTGAAGCGTTCGTCGACAGTAGCAGTTTTTATATTTAGGTTTCCCTCTGTTCTCTCCTATATAGAAAGATGAATTTGGAACTCTAAATCCAACATGGTTTGTAGTAGCTCTTTGAAACTTGACAAAATAAAGGAGTTCTCAGATTTGTCTCTATGGTTTGTTTCCTCTTCAAGTAGCCCTAGGCACAGACTGTGGAAAAGCACTTTCATTGAGAGGGGTTGCCAAGCTTCTAAGAAATAACGAGTTTCCGAAATACCAGCAAATATTTTTTCACCCAATCTTTATGATACTTGTTGCTAATGATCAGTACACAAATCCCACTTGGCTCACCAAATTTTGTTTTTCTAGGTTGAAGCGTTCGTCGACAGTAGCAGTTTTTATATTTAGGTTTCCCTCTGTTCTCTCCTATATAGAAAGATGAATTTGGAACTCTAAATCCAACATGGTTTGTAGTAGCTCTTTGAAACTTGACAAAATAAAGGATTTCTCAGTTTTGTCGCTATGGTTTGTTTCCTCTTCAAGTAGCCCAAGGCACAGACTGTGGAAAGCACTTTAATTGAGAGGGGTTCCCAAGCTTCTAACAAATAACGAGTTTCCGAAATACCAGCAAATATTTTTTCACCCAATCTTGATGATACTTGGTGGTAATGATCAGTACACAAATCCCACTTGGCTCACCAAATTTTGTTCTTCTAGGTTGAAGCGTTCGTCTACAGTAGCAGTTTTTATATTTAGGTTTCCCTCTGTTCTCTCCTATATAGATAGATGAATTTGGAACTCTAAATCCAACATGGATTGTAGTAGCTCTTTGAAACTTGACAAAATAAAGGAGTTCTCAGTTTTGTCTCTATGGTTTGTTTCCTCTTCAAGTAGCCCTAGGCACAGACTGTGGAAAAGCACTTTCATTGAGAGGGGTTGCCAAGCTTCTAAGAAATAACGAGTTTCGAAATAACAGCAAATATTTTTTCACCCAAATTTGATGATTCTTGGTGGTAATGATCAGTACTCAAATCCCACTTGGCTCACGAAATTTTGTTCTTCTAGTTTGAAGCGTTCGTCTACAGTAGCAGTTTTTATATTTAGGTTTCCCTCTGTTCTCTCCCACAAAGATAGATGAATTTGGAACTCTAAATCCAACATGGTTTGTAGTAGCTCTTTGAAACTTGGTAAAATAAAGGAGTTCTCAGTTTTGTCTCTATGGTTTGTTTCCTCTTAAAGTAGACCTAGGCACAGACTGTGGAAATCACTTTCATTGAGATGGGTTGCCAAGCTTCTAAGAAATAACGAGTTTCCGAAATACCAGCAAATATTTTTTCACCCAATCTTGATGACACTTGGTGGTCATGATCAGTACACAAATCCCACTTGGCTCACCAAATTTTGTTCGTCTAGGTTGAAGCGTTCATCTACAGTAGCAGTTTTTATATTTAGGGTTCCCTCTGTTCTCTCCTATATAGAAAGATGAATTTGGAACTCTAAATCCAACATGGTTTGTAGTAGCTCTTTGAAACTTGACAAAATAAAGGAGTTCTCAGTTTTGTCGCTATGGTTTGTTTCCTCTTTAAGTAGCCCTAGGCAGAGACTCTGGAAAAGCACTTTCATTGAAAGGGGTTGCCAAGCTTCCAAGAAATAACGAGTTTCCGAAATACCAGCAAATATTTTTTCACACAATGTTGTTGATACTTGGTGGTAATGATCAGTACACAAATCCCACTTGGCTCACCAAATTTTGTTCTTCTAGGTTGAAGCGTTCGTCTACAATAGCAGTTTTTATATTTAGGTTTCTCTCTGTTCTCTCCTATATAGATCGATGAATTTGGAACTCTAAATCCAACATGGTTTGTAGTAGCTCTTTGAAACTTGACAATATAAAGGAGGTCTCAGATTTTTCTCTATGGTTTGTTTCCTCTTCAAGTAGCCCTAGGCACAGACTGTGGAAAAGCACTTTCATTGAGAGGGGTTGCCAAGCTTCTAAGAAATAACGAGTTTCCGAAATACCAGCAAATATTTTTTCACCCAATCTTGATGATACTTCGTGGTAATGATCAGTACACAAATCCCACTTGGCTCACCAAATTTTGTTCTTCTAGGTTGAAGCGTTCGTCTACAGTAGCAGTTTTTATATTTAGGTTTCCATCTGTTCTCTCCTATATAGATAGATGAATTTGGAACTCTAAATCCAACATGGTTTGTAGTAGCTCTTTGAAACTTGACAAAATAAAGGAGTTCTCAGATTTGTCTCTATGGTTTGTTTCCTCTTCAAGTAGACCTAGGCACAGACTGTGGAAAAGCACTTTCATTGAGAGGGGTTGCCAAGCTTCTAAGAAATAACGAGTTTCCGAAATACCAGCGAATATTTTTTCACCCAATCTTGATGATACTTGGTGGTAATGATCTGTACACAAATCCCACTTGGCTCATCAAATTTTATTCTTCTAGGTTGAAGCGTTCGTCTACAGTAGCAGTTTTTATATTTATGGTTCCCTCTGTTCTCTCCTATATAGAAATATGAATTTGGAACTCTAAATCCAACATGGTTTGTAGTAGCTCTTTGAAACTTGACAAAATAAAGGAGTTCTCAGTTTTGTCGCTATGGTTTGTTTCCTCTTCAAGTAGCCCCAGGCACAGACTGTGGAAAAGCACTTTCATTGAGAGGGGTTCCCAAGCTTCTAAGAAATAACGAGTTTCTGAAATACCAGCGAATATTTTTTCACCCAATCTTTATGATACTTGTTGCTAATGATCAGTACACAAATCCCACTTGGCTCACCAAATTTTGTTTTTCTAGGTTGAAGCGTTCGTCGACAGTAGCAGTTTTTATATTTAGGTTTCCCTCTGTTCTCTCCTATATAGAAAGATGAAATTTGGAACTCTAAATCCAACATGGTTTGTAGTAGCTCTTTGTAACTTGACAAAATAAAGGAGTTCTCAGTTTTGTCGCTATGGTTTGTTTCCTCTTCAAGTAGCCCAAGGCACAGACTGTGGAAAGCACTTTCATTGAGAGGGGTTCCCAAGCTTCTAAGAAATAACGAGTTTCCGAAATACCAGCAAATATTTTTTCACCCAATCTTGATGATACTTGGTGGTAATGATCAGTACACAAATCCCACTTGGCTCACCAAATTTTGTTCTTCTAGGTTGAAGCGTTCGTCTACAGTAGCAGTTTTTATATTTAGGTTTCACTCTGTTCTCTCATATATAGATAGATGAATTTGGAACTCTAAATCCAACATGGTTTGTAGTAGCTCTTTGAAACTTGACAAAATAAAGGAGTTCTCAGATTTGTCTCTATGGTTTGTTTCCTCTTCAAGTAGACCTAGGCACAGACTGTGGAAAAGCACTTTCATTGAGAGGGGTTGCCAAGCTTCTAAGAAATAATGAGTTTCCGAAATACCAGCGAATATTTTTTCACCCAATCTTGATGATACTTGGTGGTAATGATCTGTACACAAATCCCACTTGGCTCATCAAATTTTATTCTTCTAGGTTGAAGCGTTCGTCTACAGTAGCAGTTTTTATATTTAGGGTTCCCTCTGTTCTCTCCTATATAGAAATATGAATTTGGAACTCTAAATCCAACATGGTTTGTAGTAGCTCTTTGAAACTTGACAAAATAAAGGAGTTCTCAGTTTTGTCGCTATGGTTTGTTTCCTCTTCAAGTAGCCCCAGGCACAGACTGTGGAAAAGCACTTTCATTGAGAGGGGTTCCCAAGCTTCTAAGAAATAACGAGTTTCTGAAATACCAGCGAATATTTTTTCACCCAATCTTTATGATACTTGTTGCTAATGATCAGTACACAAATCCCACTTGGCTCACCAAATTTTGTTTTTCTAGGTTGAAGCGTTCGTCGACAGTAGCAGTTTTTATATTTAGGTTTCCCTCTGTTCTCTCCTATATAGAAAGATGAATTTGGAACTCTAAATCCAACATGGTTTGTAGTAGCTCTTTGAAACTTGACAAAATAAAGGATTTCTCAGTTTTGTCGCTATGGTTTGTTTCCTCTTCAAGTAGCCCAAGGCACAGACTGTGGAAAGCACTTTAATTGAGAGGGGTTCCCAAGCTTCTAACAAATAACGAGTTTCCGAAATACCAGCAAATATTTTTTCACCCAATCTTGATGATACTTGGTGGTAATGATCAGTACACAAATCCCACTTGGCTCACCAAATTTTGTTCTTCTAGGTTGAAGCGTTCGTCTACAGTAGCAGTTTTTATATTTAGGTTTCCCTCTGTTCTCTCCTATATAGATAGATGAATTTGGAACTCTAAATCCAAGATGGATTGTAGTAGCTCTTTGAAACTTGACAAAATAAAGGAGTTCTCAGTTTTGTCTCTATGGTTTGTTTCCTCTTCAAGTAGCCCTAGGCACAGACTGTGGAAAAGCACTTTCATTGAGAGGGGTTGCCAAGCTTCTAAGAAATAACGAGTTTCGAAATAACAGCAAATATTTTTTCACCCAAATTTGATGATTCTTGGTGGTAATGATCAGTACTCAAATCCCACTTGGCTCACGAAATTTTGTTCTTCTAGTTTGAAGCGTTCGTCTACAGTAGCAGTTTTTATATTTAGGTTTCCCTCTGTTCTCTCCCACAAAGATAGATGAATTTGGAACTCTAAATCCAACATGGTTTGTAGTAGCTCTTTGAAACTTGGTAAAATAAAGGAGTTCTCAGTTTTGTCTCTATGGTTTGTTTCCTCTTAAAGTAGACCTAGGCACAGACTGTGGAAATCACTTTCATTGAGATGGGTTGCCAAGCTTCTAAGAAATAACGAGTTTCCGAAATACCAGCAAATATTTTTTCACCCAATCTTGATGACACTTGGTGGTCATGATCAGTACACAAATCCCACTTGGCTCACCAAATTTTGTTCGTCTAGGTTGAAGCGTTCATCTACAGTAGCAGTTTTTATATTTAGGGTTCCCTCTGTTCTCTCCTATATAGAAAGATGAATTTGGAACTCTAAATCCAACATGGTTTGTAGTAGCTCTTTGAAACTTGACAAAATAAAGGAGTTCTCAGTTTTGTCGCTATGGTTTGTTTCCTCTTTAAGTAGCCCTAGGCAGAGACTCTGGAAAAGCACTTTCATTGAAAGGGGTTGCCAAGCTTCCAAGAAATAACGAGTTTCCGAAATACCAGCAAATATTTTTTCACACAATGTTGTTGATACTTGGTGGTAATGATCAGTACACAAATCCCACTTGGCTCACCAAATTTTGTTCTTCTAGGTTGAAGCGTTCGTCTACAATAGCAGTTTTTATATTTAGGTTTCTCTCTGTTCTCTCCTATATAGATCGATGAATTTGGAACTCTAAATCCAACATGGTTTGTAGTAGCTCTTTGAAACTTGACAATATAAAGGAGGTCTCAGATTTTTCTCTATGGTTTGTTTCCTCTTCAAGTAGCCCTAGGCACAGACTGTGGAAAAGCACTTTCATTGAGAGGGGTTGCCAAGCTTCTAAGAAATAACGAGTTTCCGAAATACCAGCAAATATTTTTTCACCCAATCTTGATGATACTTCGTGGTAATGATCAGTACACAAATCCCACTTGGCTCACCAAATTTTGTTCTTCTAGGTTGAAGCGTTCGTCTACAGTAGCAGTTTTTATATTTAGGTTTCCATCTGTTCTCTCCTATATAGATAGATGAATTTGGAACTCTAAATCCAACATGGTTTGTAGTAGCTCTTTGAAACTTGACAAAATAAAGGAGTTCTCAGATTTGTCTCTATGGTTTGTTTCCTCTTCAAGTAGACCTAGGCACAGACTGTGGAAAAGCACTTTCATTGAGAGGGGTTGCCAAGCTTCTAAGAAATAACGAGTTTCCGAAATACCAGCGAATATTTTTTCACCCATCTTGATGATACTTGGTGGTAATGATCTGTACACAAATCCCACTTGGCTCATCAAATTTTATTCTTCTAGGTTGAAGCGTTCGTCTACAGTAGCAGTTTTTATATTTAGGTTTCCCTCTGTTCTCTCCTATATAGATAGATGAATTTGGAACTCTAAATCCAACATGGATTGTAGTAGCTCTTTGAAACTTGACAAAATAAAGGAGTTTTCAGTTTTGTCTCTATGGTTTGTTTTCCTCTTCAAGTAGCCCTAGGCACAGACTGTGGAAAAGCACTTTCATTGAGAGGGGTTGCCAAGCTTCTAAGAAATAACGAGTTTCCGATATACCAGCAAATATTTTTTCACCCAATCTTGATGATACTTGGTGGTAATGATCAGTACACAAATCCCACTTGGCTCACCAAATTTTGTTCTTCTATATTGAAGCGTTCGTCTACAGTAGCAGTTTTTATATTTAGGTTTCCCTCTGTTCTCTCCTATATAGATAGATGAATTTGGAACTCTAAATCCAACATGGTTTGTAGTAGCTCTTTGAAACTTGACAAAATAAAGGAGTTCTCAGTTTTGTCTCTATGGTTTGTTTCCTCTTCAAGTAGCCCTAGACACAGACTGTGGAAAAGCACTTTCATTGAGAGGGGTTCCCAAGCTTCTAAGAAATAACGATTTTCCGAAATACCAGCAAATATTTTTTCACCCAATCTTGATGATACTTGGTGGTAATGATCAGTACACAAATCCCACTTGGCTCACCAAATTTTGTTCTTCTAGGTTGAAGCGTTCGTCTACAGTAGCAGTTTTTATATTTAGGTTTCACTCTGTTCTCTCATATATAGATAGATGAATTTGGAACTCTAAATCCAACATGGTTTGTAGTAGCTCTTTGAAACTTGACAAAATAAAGGAGTTCTCAGATTTGTCTCTATGGTTTGTTTCCTCTTCAAGTAGCCCTAGGCACAGACTGTGGAAAAGCACTTTCATTGAGAGGGGTTGCCAAGCTTCTAAGAAATAACGAGTTTCCGAAATACCAGCAAATATTTTTTCACCCAATCTTGATGATACTTCGTAGTAATGATCAGTACACAAATCCCACTTGGCTTACCAAATTTTGTTCTTCTAGGTTGAAGCGTTCGTCTACAGAAGCAGTTTTTATATTTAAGTTTCCCTCGGTTCTCTCCTATATAGATAGATGAATTTGGAACTCTAAATCCAACATGGTTTGTAGTAGCTCTTTGAAACTTGACAAAATAAAGGAGTTCTCAGTTTTGTCTCTATGGTTTGTTTCCTCTTCAAGTAGCCCTAGGCACAGACTGTGGAAAAGCACTTTCATTGAGAGGGGTTGCCAAGCTTCTAAGAAATTACGAGTTTCCGAAATACCAGCAAATATTTTTTCACCCAATCTTGATGATACTTGGAGATAATGATCAGTACCCAAATCCCACTTGGCTCACCAAATTTTGTTCTTCTAGGTTGAAGCGTTCGTCTACAGTAGCAGTTTTTATATTTAGGTTTCCCTCTGTTCTCTCCTATATAGAAAGATGAATTTGGAACTCTAAATCCAACATGGTTTGTAGTAGCTCTTTGAAACTTGACAAAATAAAGGAGTTCTCAGTTTTGTCTCTATGGTTTGTTTCCTCTTCAAGTAGCCCTAGGCACAGACTGTGGAAAAGCACTTTCATTGAGAGGGGTTGCCAAGCTTCTAAGAAATAACGAGTTTCGAAATAACAGCAAATATTTTTTCACCCAAATTTGGTGATTCTTGGTGGTAATGATCAGTACACAAATCACACTTGGCTCACGAAATTTTGTTCTTCTAGTTTGAAGCGTTCGTCTACAGTAGCAGTTTTTATATTTAGGTTTCCCTCTGTTCTTTCCCACATAGATAGATGAACTTGGAACTCTAAATCCAACATGGTTTGTAGTAGCTCTTTGAAACTTGGCAAAATAAAGGAGTTCTCAGTTTTGTCTCTATGGTTTGTTTCCTCTTAAAGTAGACCTAGGCACAGACTGTGGAAATCACTTTCATTGAGATGGGTTGCCAAGCTTCTAAGAAATAACGAGTTTCCGAAATACCAGCAAATATTTTTTCACCCAATCTTGATGATACTTGGTAGTAATGATCAGTACACAAATCCCACTTGGCTTACCAAATTTTGTTCTTCAAGGTTGAAGCGTTCGTCTACAGTAGCCGTTTTTATACTTAAGTTTCCCTCGGTTCTCTCCTATATAGATAGATGAATTTTGGAACTCTAAATCCAACATGGTTTGTAGTAGCTCTTTGAAACTTGACAAAATAAAGGAGTTCTCAGTTTTGTCGCTATGGTTTGTTTCCTCTTCAAGTAGCCCTAGGCACAGACTGTGGAAAAGCACTTTCATTGAGAGGGGTTGCCAAGCTTCTAAGAAATTACGAGTTTCCGAAATACCAGCAAATATTTTTTCACCCAATCTTGATGATACTTGGAGATAATGATCAGTACACAATTCACACTTGGCTCACCAAATTTTGTTCTTCTAGGTTGAAGCGTTCGTCTACAGTAGCAGTTTTTATATTTAGGTTTCCCTCTGTTCTCTCCTATATAGAAAGATGAATTTGAACTCTAAATCCAACTTGGTTTGTAGTAGCTCTTTGAAACTTGACAAAATAGAGGAGTTCTCAGTTTTGTCTCTATGGTTTGTTTCCTCTTCAAGTAGCCCTAGGCACAGACTGTGGAAAGCACTTTCATTGAGAGGGGTTGCCAAGCTTCTAAGAAATAACGAGATTCCGAAATACCAGCAAATATTATTTCACCCAATCTTGATGATACTTGGTGGTAATGATCAGTACACAAATCCCACTTGGCTCACCAAATTTTGTTCTTCTAGGTTGAAGCGTTCGTCTACAGTAGCAGTATTTATATTTAGGTTTCCCTCTGTTCTCTCCCATATAGATAGATGAATTTGGAACTCTAAATCCAACATGGTTTGTAGTAGCTCTTTGAAACTTGACAAAATAAAGGAGTTCTCAGATTTGTCTCTATGGCTTGTTTCCTCTTCAAGTAGCCCTAGGCACAGAGTGTGGAAAAGCACTTTCATTGAGAGGGGTTGCCAAGCTTCTACGAAATAACGAGTTTCCGAAATACCAGCAAATATTTTTTCACCCAATCTTGATAATACTTGGTGGTAATGATCAGTACACAAATCCCACTTGGCTCACCAAATTTTGTTCTTCTAGGTTGAAGCTTTCGTCTACAGTAGCATTTTTTATATTTAGGTTTCACTCTGTTCTCTCATATATAGATAGATGAATTTGGAACTCTAAATCCAACATGGTTTGTAGTAGCTCTTTGAAACTTGACAAAATAAAGGAGTTCTCAGTTTTGTCTCTATGGTTTGTTTCCTCTTAAAGTAGACCTAGGCACAGACTGTGGAAATCACTTTCATTGAGATGGGTTGCCAAGCTTCTAAGAAACAACGAGTTTCCGAAATACCAGGAAATATTTTTTCACCCAATCTTGATTATACTTGGTAGTAATGATCAGCACACAAATCCCACTTGGCTCAACAAATTTTGTTCTTCTAGGTTGAAGCGTTCGTCTACAGTAGAAGTTTTTATATTTAAGTTTTCCTCGTTTCTCTCCTATATAGATAGATGAATTTGGAACTCTAAATCCAACATGGTTTGTAGTAGCTCTTTGAATCTTGACAAAAAAAGGAGTTCTCAGATTGGTCTCTATGGCTTGTTTCCTCTTCAAGTAGCCCTAGGCATAGACTGTGGAAAAGCACTTTCATTGAGAGGGGTTGCCAAGCTTCTAAGAAATTACTAGTTTCCGAAATACCAGCAAATATTTTTTCACCCAATCTTGATGATACTTGGAGCTAATGATCAGTACACAAATCCCACTTGGCTCACTAAATTTTGTTCTTCTAGGTTGAAGCGTTCGTCTACAGTAGCAATTTTTATATTTAGGTTTCCCTCTGTTCTCTCCTATATAGAAAGATGAATTTTGAACTCTAAATCCAACATGGTTTGTAGTAGCTCTTTGAAACTTGACAAAATAAAGGAGTTCTCAGTTTTGTCTCTATGGTTTGTTTCCTCTTCAAGTAGCCCTAGGCACAGACTGTGGAAAAGCACTTTCATTGAGAGGGGTTGCCAAGCTTCTAAGAAATAACGAGTTTCGAAATAACAGCAAATATTTTTTCACCCAAATTTGATGATTCTTGGTGGTAATGATCTGTACTCAAATCCCACTTGGCTCACGAAATTTTGTTCTTCTAGTTTGAAGCGTTCGTCTACAGTAGCAGTTTTTATATTTAGGTTTCCCTCTGTTCTCTCCCACAAAGATAGATGAATTTGGAACTCTAAATCCAACATGGTTTGTAGTAGCTCTTTGAAACTTGGCAAAATAAAGGAGTTCTCATTTTTGTCTCTATGGTTTGTTTCCTCTTAAAGTAGACCTAGGCACAGACTGTGGAAATCACTTTCATTGAGATGGGTTGCCAAGCTTCTAAGAAATAACGAGTTTCCGAAATACCAGCAAATATTTTTTCACCCAATCTTGATGACACTTGGTGGTCATGATCAGTACACAAATCCCACTTGGCTCACCAAATTTTGTTCGTCTAGGTTGAAGCGTTCATATACAGTAGCAGTTTTTATATTTAGGGTTCCCTCTGTTCTCTCCTATATAGAAAGATGAATTTGGAACTCTAAATCCAACATGGTTTGTAGTAGCTCTTTGAAACTTGACAAAATAAAGGAGTTCTCAGTTTTGTCGCTATGGTTTGTTTCCTCTTTAAGTAGCCCTAGGCAGAGACTCGGGAAAAGCACTTTTATTGAAAGGGGTTGCCAAGCTTCCAAGAAATAACGAGTTTCCGAAATACCAGCAAATATTTTTTCACACAATGTTGTTGATACTTGGTGGTAATGATCAGTACACAAATCCCACTTGGCTCACCAAATTTTGTTCTTCTAGGTTGAAGCGTTCGTCTACAATAGCAGTTTTTATATTTAGGTTTCTCTCTGTTCTCTCCTATATAGATAGATGAATTTGGAACTCTAAATCCAACATGGTTTGTAGTAGCTCTTTGAAACTTGACAATATAAAGGAGGTCTCAGATTTTTCTCTATGGTTTGTTTCCTCTTCAAGTAGCCCTAGGCACAGACTGTGGAAAAGCACTTTCATTGAGAGGGGTTGCCAAGCTTCTAAGAAATAACGAGTTTCCGAAATACCAGCAAATATTTTTTCACCCAATCTTGATGATACTTCGTGGTAATGATCAGTACACAAATCCCACTTGGCTCACCAAATTTTGTTCTTCTAGGTTGAAGCGTTCGTCTACAGTAGCAGTTTTTATATTTAGGTTTCCATCTGTTCTCTCCTATATAGATAGATGAATTTGGAACTCTAAATCCAACATGGTTTGTAGTAGCTCTTTGAAACTTGACAAAATAAAGGAGTTCTCAGTTTTGTCTCTATGGTTTGTTTCCTCTTAAAGAAGCCCTAGGCACAGACTGTGGAGAGCACTTTCATTGAGATGGGTTGCCAAGCTTCTAAGAAATAACGAGTTTCCGAAATACCAGCAAATATTTTTTCACACAATCTTGTTGATACTTGGTGGTAATGATCAGTATACAAATCCCACTTGGCTCACCAAATTTTGTTCTTCTAGGTTGAAGCGTTCGTCTACAGTAGCAGATTTTACATTTAGGTTTCTCTCTGTTCTCTCCTATATAGATAGATGAATTTGGAACTCTAAATCCAACATGGTTTGTAGTACCTCTTTGAAACTTGACAAAATAAAGGAGTTCTCAGATTTGTCTCTATGGTTTGTTTCCTCTTCAAGTAGCCCTAGACACAGACTGTGGAAAAGCACTTTCATTGAGAGGGGTTGCCAAGCTTCTAAGAAATAACGAGTTTCCGAAATACCAGCAAATATTTTTTCACCCAATCTTGATGATACTTCGTGGTAATGATCAGTACACAAATCCCACTTGGCTCACCAAATTTTGTTCTTCTAGGTTGAAGCGTTCGTCTACAGTAGCAGTTTTTATATTTAGGTTTCACTCTGTTCTCTCATATATAGATAGATGAATTTGGAACTCTAAATCCAACATGGTTTGTAGTAGCTCTTTGAAACTTGACAAAATAAAGGAGTTCTCAGTTTTGTCGCTATGGTTTGTTTCCTCTTCAAGTAGCCGCAGGCACAGACTGTGGAAAAGCACTTTCATTGAGAGGGGTTCCCAAGCTTCTAAGAAATAACGAGTTTCTGAAATACCAGCGAATATTTTTTCACCCAATCTTTATGATACTTGTTGCTAATGATCAGTACACAAATCCCACTTGGCTCACCAAATTTTGTTTTTCTAGGTTGAAGCGTTCGTCGACAGTAGCAGTTTTTATTTTTAGGTTTCCCTCTGTTCTCTCCTATATAGAAAGATGAATTTGGAACTCTAAATCCAACATGGTTTGTAGTAGCTCTTTGAAACTTGACAAAATAAAGGAGTTCTCAGTTTTGTCGCTATGGTTTGTTTCCTCTTCAAGTAGCCCCAGGCACAGACTGTGGAAAGCACTTTAATTGAGAGGGGTTCCCAAGCTTCTAACAAATAACGAGTTTCCGAAATACCAGCAAATATTTTTTCACCCAATCTTGATGATACTTGGTGGTAATGATCAGTACACAAATCCCACTTGGCTCACCAAATTTGGTTCTTCTAGGTTGAAGCGTTCGTCTACAGTAGCAGTTTTTATATTTAGGTTTCCCTCTGTTCTCTCCTATATAGATAGATGAATTTGGAACTCTAAATCCAACATGGTTTGTAGTAGCTCTTTGAAACTTGACAAAATAAAGGAGTTCTCAGTTTTGTCTCTATGGTTTGTTTCCTCTTCAAGTAGCCCTAGGCACAGACTGTGGAAAAGCACTTTCATTGAGAGGGGTTGCCAAGCTTCTAAGAAATTACGAGTTTCCGAAATACCAGCAAATATTTTTTCACCCAATCTTGATGATACTTGGAGATAATGATCAGTACACAATTCACACTTGGCTCACCAAATTTTGTTCTTCTAGGTTGAAGCGTTCGTCTACAGTAGCAGTTTTTATATTTAGGTTTCCCTCTGTTCTCTCCTATAGAGAAAGATGAATTTGAACTCTAAATCCAACTTGGTTTGTAGTAGCTCTTTGAAACTTGACAAAATAAAGGAGTTCTCAGTTTTGTCTCTATGGTTTGTTTCCTCTTCAAGTAGCCCTAGGCACAGACTGTGGAAAAGCACTTTCATTGAGAGGGGTTGCCAAGCTTCTAAGAAATAAGAGTTTCAAAATAACAGCAAATATTTTTTCACCCAAATTTGATGATTCTTGGTGGTAATGATCAGTACACAAATCCCACTTGGCTCACGAAATTTTGTTCTTCTAGTTTGAAGCTTTCGTCTACAGTAGCAGTTTTTATATTTAGGTTTCCCTTTGTTCTCTCGTATTTAGATAGATGAATTTGGAACTCTAAATCCAACATGGTTTGTAGTAGCTCTTTGAAACTTGACAAAATAAAGGAGTTCTCAGTTTTGTCTCTATGGTTTGTTTCCTCTTAAAGTAGACCTATGCACAGACTGTGGAAATCAATTTCATTGAGATGGGTTGCCAAGCTTCTAAGAAATAACGAGTTTCCGAAATACCAGCAAATATTTTTTCACCCAATCTTGATGATACTTGGTAGTAATGATCAGTACACAAATCCCACTTGGCTTACCAAATTTTGTTCTTCTAGGTTGAAGTGTTCGTCTACAGTAGCAGTTTATATATTTAAGTTTCCCTCGGTTCTCTCCTATATAGATAGATGAATTTGGAACTCTAAATCCAACATGGTTTGTAGTAGCTCTTTGAAACTTGACAAAATAAAGGAGTTCTCAGTTTTGTCTCTATGGTTTGTTTCCTCTTCAAGTAGCCCTAGGCACAGACTGTGGAAAAGCACTTTCATTGAGAGGGGTTGCCAAGCTTCTAAGAAATAACGAGTTTCCGAAATACCAGCAAATATTTTTTCACCCAATCTTGATGATACTTGGTGGTAATGATCAGTACACAAATCCCACTTGGCTTACCAAATTTTGTTCTTCTAATTTGAAGCGTTCGTCTACAGTAGGAGTTTTTATATTTAGGTTTCCCTCTGTTCTCTCCTATATAAATAGATGAATTTGGAACTCTAAATCCAACATGGTTTGTAGTAGCTCTTTGAAACTTGACAAAATATTGGAGTTCTCAGATTTGTCTCTATGGTTTCTTTCCTCTTCACATAGCCCTAGCCACAGACTGTGGAAAATCATTTTCATTGAGAGGGGTGGCCAAACTTCTAAGAAATAACGAGTTTCCGAAATACCAGCAAATATTTTTTCACCCAATCTTGATGATACTTGGTGGTAATGATCAGTACACAAATTCCACTTGGCTCACCTTATTTTGTTCTTCTAGGTTGAAGCGTTCGTCTACATTAGCAGTTTTTATATTTAGGTTTCCCTCGATTCTCTGATATATAGATAGAAGAATTTGGAACTCTAAATCCAACATGGTTTGTAGTACATCTTTGAAACTTGACAAAATAAAGGAGTTCTCAGTTTTGTCTCTATGGTTTGTTTCCTCTTCAAAGCCCTAGGACAGACTGTGGAAAGCATTTTCATTGAGAGGGGTTGCCAAGCTTATATGAAATAACGAGTTTCCGAAATACCACCAAATATTTTTTCACCCAATCTTGATAATACTTGGTGGTAATGATCAGTACACAAATCCCACTTGGCTCACCAAATTTTGTTCTTCTAGGTTGAAGCTTTCGTCTACAGAAGCAGTTTTTATATTTAGGTTTCCCTCTGTTCTCTCCTATATAGATAGATGAATTTGGAACTCTAAATCCAACATGGTTTGTAGTAGCTCTTTGAAACTTGACAATATAAAGGAGGTCTCAGATTTTTCTCTATGGTTTGTTTCCTCTTCAAGTAGCCCTAGGCACAGACTGTGGAAAAGCACTTTCATTGAGAGGGGTTGCCAAGCTTCTAAGAAATAACGAGTTTCCGAAATACCAGCAAATATTTTTTCACCCAATCTTGATGATACTTCGTGGTAATGATCAGTACACAAATCCCACATGGCTCACCAAATTTTGATCTTCTAGGTTGAAGCGTTCGTCTACAGTAGCAGTTTTTATATTTAGGTTTCCATCTGTTCTCTCCTATATAGATAGATGAATTTGGAACTCTAAATCCAACATGGTTTGTAGTAGCTCTTTGAAACTTGACAAAATAAAGGAGTTCTCAGTTTTGTCTCTATGGTTTGTTTCGTCTTAAAGAAGCCCTAGGCACAGACTGTGGAGAGCACTTTCATTGAGATGGGTTGCCAAGCTTCTAAGAAATAACGAGTTTCCGAAATACCAGCAAATATTTTTTCACACAATCTTGTTGATACTTGGTGGTAATGATCAGTACACAAATCCCACTTGGCTCACCATATTTTGTTCTTCTAGGTTGAAGCGTTCGTCTACAGTAGCAGTTTTTATATTTAGGTTTCTCTCCGTTCTCTTCTACATAGATAGATGAATTTGGAACTCTAAATCCAACATGGTTTGTAGTAGCTCTTTGAAACTTGACAAAATAAAGGAGTTCTCAGTTTTGTCTCTATGGTTTGTTTCCTCTTCAAGTAGCCCTAGGCACAGACTGTGGAAAAGCACTTTCATTGAGAGGGGTTGCCAAGCTTCTAAGAAATAACGAGTTTCCGAAATACCAGCAAATATTTTTTCACCCAAACTTGATGATACTTGGTGGTAATTATCAGTACACAAATCCCACGTGGCTTACCAAATTTTGTTCTTCTAGGTTGAAGCGTTCGTCTACAGTAGCAGTTTTTATATTTAGGTTTCCCTCTGTTATCTCCTATATAGATAGATGAATTTGGAACTCTAAATCCAACATGCTTTGTAGTAGCTCCTTGAAACGTGACAAAATAAAGGAGTTCTCAGTTTTGTCTCTATGGTTTGGTTCCTCTTCAAGTTGCCCTAGGCACAGACTGTGGAAAAGCACTTTCACTGAGAGGGGTTTGCCAAGCTTCTAAGAAATTACGAGTTTCCGAAATACCAGCAAATATTTTTTCACCCAATCTTGATGATACTTGGTGGTAATGATCAGTACCCAAATCCCACTTGGCTCACCAAATTTTGTTCTTCTAGGATCAAGCATTCGTCTACAGTAGCAGTTTTTATATTCCGTTCCCCTCTGTTCTCTCCTATATAGATAGATAAATTTGGAACTCTAAATCCAGCATGGTTTGTAGTAGCTCTTTGAAACTTGACAAAATAAAGAATTTCCCTGTTTTGTCTCTATGGTTTGTTTCCTCTTCAAGTAGCCCTAGGCACAGACTGTGGAAAAGCACTTTCATTGAGAGGGGTTGCCAAGCTTCTAAGAAATAACGAGTTTCCGAAATACCAGCAAATATTTTTTCACCCAAATTTGATGATATTTGGTGGTAATGATCAGTACACAATTCCCACTTGGCTTACCAAATTTTGTTTTCTAAGTTGAAGCGTTCGTCTACAGTAGCAGTTTTTACATTTAGGTTTCCCTCTGTTCTCTCCTATATAGATAGATGAATTTGGAACTCTAAATCCAGCATGGTTGTTAGTAGCTCTTTGAAACTTGACAAAATAAAGAAATTCCCTGTTTTGTCTCTATGGTTTGTTTCCTCTTCAAGTAGCCCTAGGCACAGACTGTGGAAAAGCACTTTCATTGAGATGGGTTGCCCAGCTTCTAAGAAATAAGGAGTTTCCGAAATACCAGCAAATATTTTTTCACCCAAATTTGATGATACTTGGTGGTAATGATCAGTACACAATTCCCATTTTGCTTACCAAACTTTGTTCTTCTAAGTTGAAGCGTTCGTCTACAGTAGCAGTTTTTATATTTAGGTTTCCCTCTGTTCTCTCCTATATAGATAGATGAATTTGGAACTCTAAATCCAACATGGTTTGAAGTAGCTCTTTGAAACTTGACAAAATAAAGGAGTTCTCAGATTTGTCTCTATGGTTTGTTTCCTCTTCAAGTAGCCCTAGGCACAGACTGTGGAAAAGCATTTTCATTGAAAGGGGTTGCCAAGCTTCTAAGAAATAACGAGTTTCCGAAATACCAGCAAATATTTTTTAACCCAATCTTGATGATACTTGGTGGTAATGATCAGTACACAAATCCCACTTGGCTCACCAAATTTTGTTCTTCTAGGTTGAAGCTTTCGTCTACAGTAGCAGTTTTTATATTTAGGTTTCCCTCTGTTCTCTACTATATAGATAGATGAATTTGGAACTCTAAATCCAGCATGGTTTGTAGTAGCTCTTTGAAACTTTACAAAATGAAGGAGTTCTCAGTTTTGTCTCTATGGTTTGTTTCCTCTTAAAGTAGACCTAGGCACAGACTGTGGAAAGCACTTTCATTGAGATTGGTTGCCAAGCTTCTAAGAAATAACGAGTTTCCGAAATACCAGCTAATATTTTTTCACCCAATCTTGATGATACTTGGTGGTAGTGATCAGTACACAAATCCCACTTGGCTCACCACATTTTGTTCTTCTAGGTTGAAGCGTTCGTCTACAGTAGCAGTTTATATATTTAGGTTTCCCTCTGTTCTCTCCTATATAGATAGATGAATTTGGAACTCTAAATCCAACATGGATTGTAGTAGCTCTTTGAAACATGACAAAATAAAGGAGTTCTCAATTTTGTCTCTATGGTTTGTTTCCTCTTCAAGTAGCCCTAGGCACAGACTGTGGAAAAGCACTTTAATTTTGAGGGGTTGCCAAGCTTCTAAGAAATAACGAGTTTCCGAAATACCAGCAAATATTTTTTCAACCAAATTTGATGATTCTTTTTGGTAATGATCAGTACACAAATCCTACTTGGCTCACCAAATTTTGTTCTTCTAGGATCAAGCATTCGTCTACAGTAGCAGTTTTTATATTTCGTTCCCCTCTGTTCTCTCCTATATAGATAGATGAATTTGGAATTCTAAATCCAGCATGGTTTGTAGTAGCTCTTTGAAACTTGACAAGATAAAGAAATTCCCTGTTTTGTCTCTATGGTTTGTTTCCTCTTCAAGTAGTCCTAGGCACAGACTGTGGAAAAGCACTTTCATTGAGAGGGGTTGCCAAGCTTCTAAGAAATAACGAGTTTCCGAAATACCAGCAAATATTTTTTCACCCAAATTTGATGATACTTGGTGGTAATGATCAGTACACAATTCCCACTTGGCTTACCAAATTTTGTTTTCTAAGTTGAAGCGTTCGTCTACAGTAGCAGTTTTTATATTTAGGTTTCCCTCTGTTCTCTCCTATATAGATAGATGAATTTGGAACTCTAAATCCAACATGGTTTGTAGTAGCTCTTTGAAACTTGACAAAATAAAGGAGTTCTCAGATTTGTCTCTATGGTTTGTTTCCTCTTCACATAGCCCTAGGCACAGACTGTGGAAAAGCATTTTCATTGAGAGGGGTTGCCAAGCTTCTTAGAAATAACGAGTTTCCGAAATACCATCAAATATTTTTTCACCCAATCTTGATGATACTTGGTGGTAATGATCAGTACACAAATCCCACTTGGCTCACCAAATTTTGTTCTTCTAGGTTGAAGCGTTTGTCTACAGTAGCAGTTTTTATATTTAGGTTTCCCTCTGTTCTCTCATATATAGATAGATGAATTTGGAACTCTAAATCCAACATGGTTTGTAGTAGCTCTTTGAAACTTGACAAAAAAAGGAGTTCTCAGATTTGTCTTTATGGCTTGTTTCCTCTTCAAGTACCCCTAGGAACAGACTGTGGAAATGCACTTTCATTGAGATGGGTTGCCAAGCTTCTAAGAAATATCGAGTTTCCGCAATACCAGCAAATATTTTTTCACCCAAACTTGATGATATTTGGTGGTAATGATCAGTACAAAAATCCCACTGGGCTCAACAAATTTTGTTCTTCTAGGATGAAGCATTGGTCAACAGTAGCAGTTTTTATATTTAGGTGTCCCTCTGTTCTCTCCTTTATAGATAGATGAATTTGGAACTCTAAATCCAGCATGGTTTGTAGTAGCTCTCTGAAACTTGACAAAATAAAGGAGTTCTCAGTTTTGTCTCTATGGTTTGTTTCCTCTTCAAGTAGCCCTAGGCACAGACTGTGGAAGAGCACTTTCATTGAGAGGGGTTGCCAAGCTTCTAAGAAATTACGAGTGTCCGAAATACCAGCAAATATTTTTTCACCCAATCTTGATGGTACTTGGTGGTAATGATCAGTACACAAATCCCACTTGGCTCACCAAATTTTGTTTTTCTAGGATGAAGTGTTCGTCTACAGTAGCAGTTTTTATATTTAGGTTTCCCTCTGTTCTCTCCTATATAGATTGATAAATTTGGAACTCTAAATCCAACATGGTTTGTAGCAGCTCTTTGAAACTTGACAAAATAAAGGAGTTCTCATTTTTGTCTCTATGGTTTGTTTACTCTTCAAGTAGCCCTAGTCACAGACGGTGGAAAGCACTTTCATTGAGATGCGTTGCCAAGCTTATAAGAAATAACAAGTTTCCGAAATACCAGCAAATATTTTTTAACCCAATCTTGATGATACTTGGTGGTAATGATCAGTACACAAATCCCACTTGGCTCACCAAATTTTCTTCTTCTAGGTTGAAACGTTCGCCTACAGTAGCAGTTTTTATATTTAGGTTTCCCTCTGTTCTCTCATATATAGATAGATGAATTTGGAACTCTAAATCCAACATGGTTTGTAGTAGCTCTTTGAAACTTGAAAAAATCAAGGAGTTCTCAGTTTGATCTCTCTGGTTTGTTTCCTCTTCAAGTAGCCCTAGGAACAGACTGTGGAAAAACACTTTCATTGAGATGGGTTGCCAAGCTTCTAAGAAATATCGAGTTTCCGAAATACCAGCAAATATTTTTCCACCCAAACTTGATGATGCTTGGTGGTAATGATCAGCACACAAATCCCACTTGGCTCACCAAATTTTGTTCTTCTAGGATGAAGCATTCGTGTACAGTAGCAGTTTTTATATTTAGGTTTCCCTCTGTTCTCTCCTATATAGATAGATGAATTTGGAACTCTAAATCCAACATGGTTTGTAGTACCTCTTTGAAACTTGACAAAATAAAGGAGTTCTCAGTTTTGTCTCTATGGTTTGTTTCCTCTTAAAGTAGCCCTAGGCACAGACTGTGGAAAGCACTTTCATTGAGATTGGTTGCCAAGCTTCTAAGAAATAACGAGTTTCCGAAATACCAGCAAATATTTTTCCACCCAATCTTGATAATACTTGGTGGTAATGATCAGTACACAAATCCTACTTGGCTCACCAAATTTTGTTCTTCTAGGTTGAAGCTTTCGTCTACAGTAGCAGTTTTTATATTTAGGTTTCCCTCTGTTTCTCCTATATAGATAGATGAATTTGGAACTCTAAATCCAACATGGTTTGTAGTAGCTCTTTGAAACTTGACAAAATAAAGGAGTTCTCAGTTTTGTCTCTATGGTTTGTTTCCTCTTAAAGTAGACCTAGGCACAGACTGTGGAAATCACTTTCATTGAGATGGGTTGCCAAACTTCTAAGAAATAACGAGTTTCCGAAATACCAGCAAATATTTTTTCACACAATCTTGTTGATACTTGGTGGTAATGATCAGTACACAAATCCCACTTGGCTCACCATATTTTGTTCTTCTAGGTTGAAGCGTTCGTCTACAGTAGCAGTTTTTATATTTAGGTTTCTCTCCGTTCTCTTCTACATAGATAGATGAATTTGGAACTCTAAATCCAACATGGTTTGTAGTAGCTCTTTGAAACTTGACAAAATAAAGGAGTTCTCAGTTTTGTCTCTATGGTTTGTTTCCTCTTCAAGTAGCCCTAGGCACAGACTGTGGAAAAGCACTTTCATTGAGAGGGGTTGCCAAGCTTCTAAGAAATAACGAGTTTCCGAAATACCAGCAAATATTTTTTCACCCAAACTTGATGATACTTGGTGGTAATTATCAGTACACAAATCCCACGTGGCTTACCAAATTTTGTTCTTCTAGGTTGAAGCGTTCGTCTACAGTAGCAGTTTTTATATTTAGGTTTCCCTCTGTTATCTCCTATATAGATAGATGAATTTGGAACTCTAAATCCAACATGCTTTGTAGTAGCTCCTTGAAACGTGACAAAATAAAGGAGTTCTCAGTTTTGTCTCTATGGTTTGGTTCCTCTTCAAGTTGCCCTAGGCACAGACTGTGGAAAAGCACTTTCACTGAGAGGGTTTGCCAAGCTTCTAAGAAATTACGAGTTTCCGAAATACCAGCAAATATTTTTTCACCCAATCTTGATGATACTTGGTGGTAATGATCAGTACCCAAATCCCACTTGGCTGACCAAATTTTGTTCTTCTAGGATCAAGCATTCGTCTACAGTAGCAGTTTTTATATTCCGTTCCCCTCTGTTCTCTCCTATATAGATAGATAAATTTGGAACTCTAAATCCAGCATGGTTTGTAGTAGCTCTTTGAAACTTGACAAAATAAAGAATTTCCCTGTTTTGTCTCTATGGTTTGTTTCCTCTTCAAGTAGCCCTAGGCACAGACTGTGGAAAAGCACTTTCATTGAGAGGGGTTGCCAAGCTTCTAAGAAATAACGAGTTTCCGAAATACCAGCAAATATTTTTTCACCCAAATTTGATGATATTTGGTGGTAATGATCAGTACACAATTCCCACTTGGCTTACCAAATTTTGTTTTCTAAGTTGAAGCGTTCGTCTACAGTAGCAGTTTTTACATTTAGGTTTCCCTCTGTTCTCTCCTATATAGATAGATGAATTTGGAACTCTAAATCCAGCATGGTTGTTAGTAGCTCTTTGAAACTTGACAAAATAAAGAAATTCCCTGTTTTGTCTCTATGGTTTGTTTCCTCTTCAAGTAGCCCTAGGCACAGACTGTGGAAAAGCACTTTCATTGAGATGGGTTGCCCAGCTTCTAAGAAATAAGGAGTTTCCGAAATACCAGCAAATATTTTTTCACCCAAATTTGATGATACTTGGTGGTAATGATCAGTACACAATTCCCATTTTGCTTACCAAACTTTGTTCTTCTAAGTTGAAGCGTTCGTCTACAGTAGCAGTTTTTATATTTAGGTTTCCCTCTGTTCTCTCCTATATAGATAGATGAATTTGGAACTCTAAATCCAACATGGTTTGAAGTAGCTCTTTGAAACTTGACAAAATAAAGGAGTTCTCAGATTTGTCTCTATGGTTTGTTTCCTCTTCAAGTAGCCCTAGGCACAGACTGTGGAAAAGCATTTTCATTGAAAGGGGTTGCCAAGCTTCTAAGAAATAACGAGTTTCCGAAATACCAGCAAATATTTTTTAACCCAATCTTGATGATACTTGGTGGTAATGATAAGTACACAAATCCCACTTGGCTCACCAAATTTTGTTCTTCTAGGTTGAAGCTTTCGTCTACAGTAGCAGTTTTTATATTTAGGTTTCCCTCTGTTCTCTACTATATAGATAGATGAATTTGGAACTCTAAATCCAGCATGGTTTGTAGTAGCTCTTTGAAACTTTACAAAATGAAGGAGTTCTCAGTTTTGTCTCTATGGTTTGTTTCCTCTTAAAGTAGACCTAGGCACAGACTGTGGAAAGCACTTTCATTGAGATTGGTTGCCAAGCTTCTAAGAAATAACGAGTTTCCGAAATACCAGCTAATATTTTTTCACCCAATCTTGATGATACTTGGTGGTAGTGATCAGTACACAAATCCCACTTGGCTCACCACATTTTGTTCTTCTAGGTTGAAGCGTTCGTCTACAGTAGCAGTTTATATATTTAGGTTTCCCTCTGTTCTCTCCTATATAGATAGATGAATTTGGAACTCTAAATCCAACATGGATTGTAGTAGCTCTTTGAAACATGACAAAATAAAGGAGTTCTCAATTTTGTCTCTATGGTTTGTTTCCTCTTCAAGTAGCCCTAGGCACAGACTGTGGAAAAGCACTTTAATTGGGAGGGGTTGCCAAGCTTCTAAGAAATAACGAGTTTCCGAAATACCAGCAAATATTTTTTCAACCAAATTTGATGATTCTTTTTGGTAATGATCAGTACACAAATCCCACCTGGCTCACCAAATTTTGTTCTTCTAGGATCAAGCATTCGTCTACAGTAGCAGTTTTTATATTTCGTTCCCCTCTGTT